>NW_018745637.1:0-89706 GCF_001683475.1 Chenopodium quinoa
AATTTCAACAAAGCTATTTGAATCAAATGACAGTCAAATACATTCTACAAAGCTAATTGACCAAGATGGTCAAGGGTCAATCATCCATGGTCAAGATAAGGAAGTCCAAAACGGTGCTAGTGAGCAAGGTACTGATGGAATCTTTTTGTCCAAATTTCTTCAATCCAATGCACGGTTTTAGTCAAAGAGTTTAACAAATGGTTACACTTCTCTTAGTGTAACTAATCTTGTTGAAGGCATCTAGTTAATGTGTCGTTTTTCCAAGCTTGAAGCCACGCATGATTGATGCATTTGAGAGTTACATTGGACTGATTATGAAGGCGTGATTCAAGGCTTGTGTTGGGCGTGAATTAAGGCATTGGTTGGCTGATTATTCTACCTCTTTACTTGGGGGTTATTTGTACTTAATTAGAGAGTTGTTGCTGGAATAAAGGAGCTTGAATCAAGGGTTTAAATGGGAGGTTACAAGCGTGACTCAAGGGGGCTGTTTGCACGTTTCTTGGACGTTGAAGATGCTCTTTGAAGACTTCATGTTTGCTGAACGTTTCCTCTTTAATTTAAGCATAGTTTTTAAGCTTAATTGAGTAGTTTTATTTTGTTGTTATGAGGGATTAATTGGACGGTTATATGAGCCTTTAATCACCTTATAGTTAGTATCTTATTTTGTCTTTTAAATTAGGCAAGTGATGGATGATCATTAAAAGTTGTAAAGAGGAATCCCATGTTCCTTTATGTAACTTATACACTACTATAAATAGTGTGCTATGCATGAATGAAAAGTATCCAGAAATTTGCTTAAACACTTGTGTTTTGATTGATTAAACGTGACTTAGTAACTAGTCATTTTTAAGGTCCAAGTTTGTTAGCTCAAATTTGAAGAGTGCTAGTTTTGGTAGAGTGTTCCCAAACTAGGAGCTTGCGTAGTGAACGAGTGGGTTGAGTGTTCCTATTCCTAACTACACAAGCAAAGGGTGAGTGTTCCCCTTTGTTATATCCGAAACTAGGGTGAGTGTTCCCTATTTTCACCTTCATTGTTCACGATTTCACTAAGACCCCTTAAACATACTTTTGTAACAAGGTTCTCATCTTGTTTACACATCATTTGGCGCGTCAGGTAGGGGGTGTTTTTCTAAACATTTCCTAAGGGGTCGAATACCTACATACCATGGGAGAAAACCCGGACTTAAGGACAGCGTTGGAAGCTCTTAATCGATCCATTGCTAGTCAAGAAAGGTTGGCCGAAACCAATGCCAATCTACAAGGGAACCTTGCTGCCTTGATGGCAAGGCTCATGAACGAGCAAGATAGGAGAGATCAAAATGAGGACCCTCCACCTAGGAGGGAGGATAGAAGCCTCAAAGTGGACGTTCCTTCTTTTGATGGGACACTTGATCCAGAAAGTACTTGGAATGGGAGAAATCCTTGGAGAGGTACTTTGAATATAAGGACATTCATGAGGATGTTCAAACGTTTTAAGATTGCCAAAGTCAAGCTTAAAGGCTATGGTGATAGTTGGCTACAAGGAGAGCAAAGGGGACGTGCCCTTAGGGGGAAAGCTCCTATCTCTACTTGGGGTAAACTCAAGAAACGGATGAAAGACCGTTTCATCCCACACAATTACAAGCAAAGTCAATATGTGAAGTGGAGTACCTTGCAACAAAATGGGGACTCTGTGGAGGATTACATAAAAGAGTTTGATAGACTTGCTATTGTGTGTGAAGTAACCGAAAATGAAGAGCTCAAGATGGGGCGTTTCGTATCTGGTTTGGACCAAGAATTACAAGACAAACTTGAAGGTTATACTAACCTCACGTTTGTTGAAGCTTGCAAATTGGTGATTAAGTTCGATGCTAAGAGGAAAAAGAAGAAGCCTACTACCATCCCTCAATTGGCACGAAAACCTTCTTTCCCTACAAAGGAAGGTTCTTCCTTCAACAAACCAAGTAATCCACCAAAGAAGGACACAAGGACGTGAAGCTAGGTGACATTGTGTGTTACAAATGTGGAGGACGAGGTCATTACAAGAAGGATTGTCCTAATACTAGGGCGTTAACCATACAAGAGGTTAAGCTCATGGCCACTCAAAACATCAACTGGGATGAGTTTGAGGAGGAGGAAGAAGAAGTTGAAGATGATTGTGATGATTGCATGGCCGAGCCAGAGGGGAAGACTAGCCTCGTGATTAGGAGGGCCTTGCAAGCACGTGTGGAAGAGGATGCTGCCCCCCAACGCCAACACATTTTCATCACCCGTTGTAGAATTGGTGACGAGGTATGTGATTTGATTATTGATGGAGGGAGTGAGGCTAATACCGTGTCTAAGACCTTAGTATCTAAACTTGGTCTAACTACTACTAATCATCCACAACCTTACAAGTTGAGTTGGTTAGATTCAAATGCTAGCACCGGGGTTAGGAAGCAATGCATGGTTTCTTTTTGTGTTGGTTCATATTGTGATTCTATATTATGTGATGTTGTGTCTATGGATGCTTGTCATATTCTACTTGGTAGGCCTTGGCAAACTGATAAAAAATCTATACATGATGGGTATCACAATACGTATACCATAGTCCACGAAGGGAGGAAGAAAAAACTACACCCTTTACCACCCCACGGTTTTCACCATCACAAACCCCACAAAAAGAAGTATCCTTGTTGTCTCTTAAAGAGTTTGAGAGGGAGTTGGAAGGTGAGGGAGAGTTGTTCATGCTATACTCCAAGGAAACCCACGAAAAATTTGTTGCTCATAATCCTAGGTTAGCCCAATTGATTAAGGATTTTGAGGACGTTTTTCCGGATGAATTACCTAAAGGACTACCACCCATACGAGGAATTGAGCATCAAATTGATCTCATTCCCGGAGCACCCTTGCCAAATAAACCAGCCTATAGATGTAACCCTTTAGAAACTAAGGAGTTACAACGACAAATTGAAGAGCTAATGGGTATGGGTTATGTACGTGAGTCCATGAGTCCATGTGCCGTTCCTGCTTTGTTGGTCCCTAAGAAAGATGGTACTTGGAGAATGTGTATTGATAGTAGAGCCGTTAATAACATTACCATCAAGTACAGGTTTCCAATTCCAAGGCTTGATGACATGCTTGATGAGTTGAGTGGTTCCAAGGTCTTCTCAAAAGTAGACTTGAGAAGTGGGTATCATCAAATTCGCATGAGAGAAGGGGATGAATGGAAGACTGCGTTCAAGACAAAGCATGGGTTGTATGAGTGGCTCGTCATGCCATTTGGCCTTACAAATGCCCCTAGCACGTTCATGAGATTAATGAATGAAGTGCTAAGGCCATTTCTTGGCAAGTTCGTGGTAGTATACTTGGATGACATTCTCATTTATTCACGTGATGAAGAAGCTCATTTTGATCATCTTTTTCAAGTATTTTCTGTTTTAAGACAAGAAAAATTGTATGGGAAACTAGAAAAATGTGATTTTTTTATTGTATGAAGTCATGTTTCTTGGCTATATAGTTTCAGGTGATGGCGTGAAGGTAGACCCTAGCAAAATTGAAGCAATTCAATCATGGCCTAGTCCAAAGACACTCACGGAAGTTCGTTCATTTCATGGACTTGCTTCTTTCTATAGAAGATTTATCAAGAATTTTAGCACACTCATGGCTCCTATAACTGAGTGTACTAAGAAGGGGACGTTTGAATGGACTACCCAAGCTCAAAAGGCCTTTGAAGAAGTCAAGGAGAAAATGTGCAACACTCCTATTCTCGCACTTCCTGATTTTTCCAAGCCATTTGAAGTTGAGTGTGACGCAAGTGGAAAAGGTATTGGTGCCGTGTTGATTCAAGGTGGGCGTCCTATTGCCTACTTTAGTGAGAAGATGAGTCAAGGCAAGTTGAATTACTCCACCTATGACAAAGAGTTCTATGCTATGGTAAGAGCTCTAGAACATTGGTCACATTATTTGAGGCCACAACCTTTCATTTTGCATTCCGATCATGAATCATTGAGGTTCATACATGGTCAAAAGAAGCTGAACGCAAGACACGCAAAGTGGGTCGAATTTTTGCAAACATTTAACTTTTCCTCTAAATACAAGAGTGGGAAAGCTAATGTGGTTGCGGATGCCTTGTCTAGAAGACATAATTTGCTTGGGATGGTTGAAGCAAAGGTACTTGGGTTCGATTTGATCAAGGAGTATTATCAAGAAGATGATGAACTCAAGGGGATAATTGAAAAATGTGTCCATGGAGTCTATGATCTGTTTTCCTTACATAATGGTTTTCTTTTTAAAGGAAATAGATTATGTATTCCAAAATGTCCCATTAGAAGTTTGTTGATACATGAAGCTCATGGGGGAGGACTAGCTGGTCACGTTGGTATTCACAAGACAATGGAGCTTCTCCAAGCTCACTTTTATTGGCCGAAAATGTTAGCCACGGTTCATCGTGTGGTGAGTCGTTGTTCTACTTGTCAAAGAGCAAAAATGGTGTTTCACAAAGGTCTCTACAAGCCCTTGCCAATTCCCGAAAGACCTTGGGAAGATGTTAGTATGGATTTTATTGTAGCTTTGCCTAGAACTCAAAGAGGCAAGGATTCAATAATGGTGGTGGTTGATCGGTTCTCAAAAATGGCTCACTTCATTCCTTGCCATAAAACTGAAGATGCAATGAAAGTGGCTAAGTTATATTTTGAAGAGGTGGTTCGTTTTCATGGGGTGCCACGCACCATTGTGTCGGATCGTGATACTAAGTTCCTAAGTCATTTTTGGAAGTCTATGTGGCGTTTGATGGGAACTAAGTTGCTGTTTTCTACCTCACATCATCCACAAACTGATGGTCAAACGGAGGTGGTGAATAGAATACTTGGTTCGTTGCTTAGGGCTTTGGTGAGCAAAAGTACCAAAGATTGGGATAATAAGCTTGCTCATGCCGAGTTTGCTTATAATAGGACACCTAGTGCTACTACAAAGTATTCTCCTTTTGAAGTAGTCTATGGCGTCAATCCTTATGTTCCCATTGATCTTATTGCTTTGCCAAAAGACAAGTTCGTTCATGGTGGGGCAAAGGAGCAAGCCGAGTTCATGCTTAAAGTCCATAAAGAAGTTCGAAGAAACATTGAAAAGGCAAATGAAATCTACAAGAAACAAGCCAACAAACGAGTGCGAAATGTGAAGTCTTTTGAAGTTGGGGACTTGGTGTGGATTTACATGAGGAAAGAACGTTTTCCTAGCAAAAGGAAGAACAAGCTTATGCCAAGAGCCGAGGGTCCGTTTGAGGTCATGGAAAAGATCAATGACAACGCATACAAAGTTGATTTGGGAGGCCAATATGGTGTCTCAAGTACATTCAACATTGGTGATCTTGCTCCTTACTTTGATGATGACGAATTGAGGGCAATTCCTTTTGAAGAAGGGGAGGATGACCAAGATGGTCAAGGGTCAATCATCCATGGTCAAGATAAGGAAGTCCAAAACGGTGCTAGTGAGCAAGGTACTGATGGAATCTTTTTGTCCAAATCATTCTTCAATCCAATGCACGGTTTTAGTCCAAAGAGTTTAACAAATGGTTACACTTCTCTTAGTGTAACTAATCTTGTTGAAGGCATCTAGTTAATGTGTCGTTTTTCCAAGCTTGAAGCCACGCATGATTGATGCATTTGAGAGTTACATTGGACTGATTATGAAGGCGTGATTCAAGGCTTGTGTTGGGCGTGAATTAAGGCATTGGTTGGCTGATTATTCTACCTCTTTACTTGGGGGTTATTTGTACTTAATTAGAGAGTTGTTGCTGGAATAAAGGAGCTTGAATCAAGGGTTTAAATGGGAGGTTACAAGCGTGACTCAAGGGGGCTGTTTGCACGTTTCTTGGACGTTGAAGATGCTCTTTGAAGACTTCATGTTTGCTGAACGTTTCCTCTTTAATTTAAGCATAGTTTTAAGCTTAATTGAGTAGTTTTATTTTGTTGTTATGAGGGATTAATTGGACGGTTATATGAGCCTCTTAATCACCTTATAGTTAGTATCTTATTTTGTCTTTTAAATTAGGCAAGTGATGGATGATCATTAAAAGTTGTAAAGAGGAATCCCATGTTCCTTTATGTAACTTATACACTACTATAAATAGTGTGCTATGCATGAATGAAAAGTATCCAGAAATTTGCTTAAACACTTGTGTTTTGATTGATTAAACGTGACTTAGTAACTAGTCATTTTTAAGGTCCAAGTTTGTTAGCTCAAATTTGAAGAGTGCTAGTTTTGGTAGAGTGTTCCCAAACCTAGGAGCTTGCGTAGTGAACGAGTGGGTTGAGTGTTCCCTATTCCTAACTACACCAAGCAAAGGGTGAGTGTTCCCCTTTGTTATATCCGAAGCTAGGGTGAGTGTTCCCCTATTTTCACCTTCATTGTTCACGATTTCACTAAGACCCCTTAACACATACTTTTGTAACAAGGTTCTCATCTTGTTTACACATCACTAATTGTATCAAATGAAAGTCAAACACATTCAAACAAAGCTATTTGAATCAAATGAAAGTGAAATGCATTCTACAAAGCTAATTGAATCAAATGAAAGTGAAACACATTCAAACAAAACTAATTGAATCAAATGAAAGTCAAACACATTCAAATAAAGCTATTTGAATCAAATGAAAGTCAAATACGTTCTACAAAGCTAATTGAATCAAATGAAAGTAACGCAATCAAATAAAATTATTTGAGTCAAATGAAAGTCAAACACATTCAAACAATGCTAATTGAATCAAATGAAAGTCAAATACATTCAACAAAGCTAATTGAATCAAATGAAAGTCAAAGACATTCAAACAAAGCTAATTGAATCAAATGAAAGTCAAGCACATTCAAACAAAGCTATTTTAATCGAATGAAAGTCAATTACATTCTACAAAGCTAATTGAATCCAATGAAAGTCAAACACATTCAAACAAAGCTATTTGAATCAAATGAAAGTCAAATACATTCTACAAAGCTAATTGAATAAAATGAAAGTCAAACACATTCAAACAAAGCTATTTGAAGAAAATGAGAGTCAAATACATTTTACAAAGCAAATTGAAACAAATGAAAGTCAAACATAGTCAAACAAAGTTATTTGACTCAAATGAAAGTCAAAAACATTCTACAAAGCTAATTGAATCAAATGAAAGTCAAACACATTCAAACAAAGCTATTTGAATCAAATGAAAGTCAAATACGTTCTACAAAGCTAATTGTATCATATGAAAGTCGAACGCAATCAAATAAAGCTATTTGAGTCAAATGAAAGTCAAACACATTCAAACAAAGCTATTTGAATCAAATGAGAGTCAAATACATTCAAACAAAGCTAATTAAATCAAATAAAAGTCTAATACATTCTACAAAGCTAATTGAATTAAATTAAAGTCAAACACATTCAAACAAAGCTAATTGAATCAAATGAAAGTCAAACACATTCAAACAAAGATTTCGAATCAAATGAAAGTCAAATACATTCTACAAAGCTAATTGAATCAAATGAAAGTCAAACACATTCAAATAAAGCTATTGCAATCAAATGAAAGTCAAATACATTCTACAAAGCTAATTGAATCAAATGAAAGTCAAACACATTCAAACAAAGCTATTTGAATCAAATGAGAGTAAAATAAATTTAAACAATGCTAATTAAATCAAATAAAAGTAAAATACATTCTACAAAGCTAATTGAATCAAATGAAAGTCAAACACATTCAAACAAAGCCTTTTAAATAAAATGAAAGTCAAACACATTCAAAAAAAGCTTTTTAATTCAAATGAAAGTCAAACACATTCAAACAAAGCTATATTAATCAAATGAAAGTGAAATGCATTCTACAAAGCAAATTGAATTAAATGAAATTCAAACACATTCAAACAAAGCTATTTGAATCAAATGACAGTAAAAAACATTCTACAAAGCTAATTGAATCAAATGAAAGTCAAACACATTCAAACAAAGCTATTTGAATCAAATGAAAGTCAAATACATTCTACAAAGCTAATTGAACCAAATGAAAGTGAAAGACATTCAAACAAAGCTAATTGAATCAAATGAAAGTCAAACACATTCAAACAAAGATATTTTAATTAAATGAATGTCAAATACATTCTACAAAGCTAATTGAATCAAATGAAAGTCAAACACATTCAAATAAAGCTATTTGAATCAAATGAAAGTCAAACACATTCAAACAAAGCTATTTGAATCAAATGAGAGTCAAATACATTAAAACAAAGCTAATTAAATCTAATAAAAGTCTAATACATTCTACAAAGCTAATTGAATTAAATTAAAGTCAAACACATTCAAACAAAGCTAATTGAATCAAATGAAAGTCAAACACATTCAAACAAAGATTTCGAATCAAATGAAAGTCAAATACATTCTACAAAGCTCATTGAATCAAATAAAAGTCAATCACATTCAAACAAAGCTAATTGAATCAAATGAGAGTTAAATACATTCAACAAAGCTATTTGAATCAAATGAGAGTCAAATAAATTTAAACAAAGCTAATTAAATCAAGTAAAAGTTAAATACATTCTACAAAGCTAATTGAATCAAATGAAAGTCAAACACATTCAAACAAAGCCTTTTAAATCAAATGAAAGTAAAATACATTCAAATAAAGCTATTTCAATCAAATGAAAGTCAAATACATTCTACAAAGCTAATTGAATCAAATGAAAGTCAAACACATTCAAACAAAGCTATTTGAATCAAATGAGAGTCAAATAAATTTAAACAAAGCTAATTCAATCAAATAAAAGTAAAATACATTCTACAAAGCTAATTGAATCAAATGAAAGTCAAACACATTCAAACAAAGCCTTTTAAATCAAATGAAAGTCAAACACATTCAAAAAAAGCTTTTTAATTCAAATGAAAGTCAAACACATTCAAACAAAGCTATATAAATCAAATGAAAGTGAAATGCATTCTACAAAGCAAATTGAATTAAATGAAATTCAAACACATTCAAACAAAGCTACTTGAATCAAATGACAGTAAAAAACATTCTATAAAGCTAATTGAATCAAATGAAAGTCAAAGACATTCAAACAAACCTATTTGAATCAAATGAAAGTCAAATACATTCTACAAAGCTAATTGAATCAAATGAAAGTCAAAGACATTCAAACAAAGCTAATTGAATCAAATGAAAGTCAAAGACATTCAAACAAAGCTAATTGAATCAAATGAAAGTCAAACACATTCAAACAAAGCTATTTTAATTAAATGAATGTCAAATACATTCTACAAAGCTAATTGAATCAAATGAAAGTCAAACACATTCAAACAAAGCTATTTGAATCAAATGAAAGTCAAACACATTCAAACAAAGCTATTTGAATCAAATGACAGTCAAATACATTAAAACAAAGCTAATTAACTCAAATAAAAGTCTAATACATTCTACAAAGCTAATTGAATTAAATTAAAGTCAAACACATTCAAACAAAGCTAATTGAATCAAATGAAAGTCAAACACATTCAAACAAAGATTTCGAATCAAATGAAAGTCAAACACATTCAAATAAAGCTATTTTAATAAAATGAAAGTCAAATACATTCTACAAAGCTAATTGAATCAAATGAAAGTCAAACACATTCAAACAAAGCTATTTGAATCAAATAAGAGTCAAACAAATTTAAACAAAGCTAAATAAATCAAATAAAAGTAAAATACATTCTACAAAGCTTATTGAATCAAATATAAGTCAAACACATTCAAACAAAGCCTTTTAAATCAAATGAAAGTCAAAGACATTCAAAAAAAGCTTTTTAATTTAAATGAAAGTCAAACACATTCAAACAAAGCTATATAAATCAAATGAAAGTGAAATGCATTCTACAAAGCAAATTGAATTAAATGAAATTCAAACACATTCAAACAAAGCTATTTGAATCAAATGACAGTAAAATACATTCTACAAAGCTAATTGAATCAAATGAAAGTCAAACACATTCAAACAAAGCTATTTGAATCAAATGAAAGTCAAATACATTCTACAAAGCTAATTGAATCAAATGAAAGTCAAACACATTCAAACAAAGCTATTTGAAGAAAATGAAAGTCAAATACATTCTACAAAGCAAATTGAAACAAATGAAAGTCAAACATAGTCAAACAAAGTTATTTGACTCAAATGAAAGTCAAATACATTCTACAAAGCTAATTGAATCAAATGAAAGTCAAACACATTCAAACAATGCTATTTGAATCAAATGAAAGTCAAATACGTTCTACAAAGCTAATTGTATCATATGAAAGTCAAAAGCAATCAAATAATGCTATTTGAGTCAAATGAAAGTCAAACACATTCAAACAAAGTTGTTTAAATTAAATTAAAGTGAAATGTATTATACAAAGCTAATTGAATCAAATGAAAGTTAAACGCATTCAAACAAAGCTATTTGAATCAAATGAGAGTCAAATACATTCTACAAAGCTAATTGAAACAAATGAAAGTCAAACACATTCAAACACATTAAAAAAAAGCTAATTGAATCAAATGGAAGTCAAATATATTCTACAATGCTAATTGAATTAAATTAAAGTCAAATACATTCAAAATAAGCTAATTGAATTTAATGAAAGTCAAACACATTCAAACAAAGCTTTCGAATCAAGTGAAAGTCAAATACATTCTACAAAGCTAATTGAATCAAATCAAAGTCAAACACATTCAAACAAAGCTATTTGAATCAAATGACAGTCATTTACATTCTACAAAGCTAATTGTATCAAATGAAAGTCAAAGACATTCAAACAAAGTTATTTCAATCATATGAAAGTTAAATGCATTCTACAAAGCTAATTGAATCAAATGAAAGTTAAACACATTCAAACAAAGCTATTTGAATCAAATGAGAGTCAAATACATTCAAACAAAGCTAATTAAATCAAATAAAAGTCAAACACATTAAAACAAAGCTAATTGAATCAAATGAAAGTCAAACACATTCAAACAAAGCTATTTTAATCAAATGAAAGTCGAATACATTCTACAAAGCTAATTGAATCAAACGAAAGTCAAACACATTCAAACAAAGCTATTTGAATCAAATGAAAGTCATTTACATTCTACAAAGCTAATTGTATCAAATGAAAGTCAAACACATTCAAACAAAGCTATTTGAATCAAATGAAAGTGAAATGCATTCTACAAAGCTAATTGAATCAAATGAAAGTGAAACACATTCACACAAAGCTAATTGAATCAAATGAAAGTCAAACACATTCAAATAAAGCTATTTGAATCAAATGAAAGTCAAATACGTGCTACAAAGCTAATTTTATCAAATGAAAGTCAAACGCTATCAAATAAAGCTATTTGAGTCAAATGAAAGTCAAACACATTCAAACAAAGTTGTTTAAATTAAATGAAAGTGAAATGTATTCTTCAAAGCTAATTGAATCAAATGAAAGTTAAACTCATTCAAACAAAGCTATTTGAATCAAATGAAAGTCAAACACATTCAAACAAAGCTAATTGAATCAAATGAAAGTCAAATACATTCAACAAAGCTAATTGAATCAAATGAAAGTCAAACACATTCAAACAAAGCTAATTGAATCAAATGAAAGTCAAGCACATTCAAACAAAGCTAATTGAATCAAATGAAAGTCAAACACATTCAAACAAAGATTTCGAATCAAATGAAAGTCAAATACATTCTACAAAGCTAATTGAATCAAATGAAAGTCAAACACATTCAAATACAGCTATTTCAATCAAAAGAAAGTCAAATACATTCTACAAAGCTAATTGAATCGAATGAAAGTCAAACACATTCAAACAAAGCTATTTGAATCAAATGAGAGTCCAATAAATTTAAACAAAGCTAATTAAACCAAATAAAAGTAAAATACATTCTACAAAGCTAATTGAATCAAATGAAAGTCAAACACAATCAAACAAAGCCGTTTAAATCAAATGAAAGTCAAACACATTCAAAAAAAGCTTTTTAATTTAAATGAAAGTCAAACACATTCAAACAAAGCTATATAAATCAAATGAAAGTGAAATGCATTCTACAAAGCAAATTGAATTAAATGAAATTCAAACACATTCAAACAAAGCTATTTGAATCAAATGACAGTAAAATACATTCTACAAAGCTATTTGAATCAAATGAAAGTCAAATACATTCTACAAAGCTAATTGAATCAAATGAAAGTCAAAGACATTCAAACAAAGCTAATTGAATCAAATGAAAGTCAAAGACATTCAAACAAAGCTAATTGAATCAAATGAAAGTCAAACACATTCAAACAAAGCTATTTTAATTAAATGAATGTCAAATACATTCTACAAAGCTAATTGAATCAAATGAAAGTCAAACACATTCAAACAAAGCTATTTGAAGAAAATGAAAGTCAAATACATTCTACAAAGCATATTGAAACAAATGAAAGTCAAACACAGTCAAACAAAGTTATTTGACTAAAATGAAAGTCAAATACATTCTACAAAGCTAATTGAATCAAATGAAAGTCAAACACATTCAAACAAAGCTAATTGAATCAAATGAAAGTCAAGCACATTCAAACAAAGCTATTTTAATCGAATGAAAGTCAATTACATTCTACAAAGCTAATTGAATCAAATGAAAGTCAAACACAATCAAACAAATCTATTTGAATCAAATGAAAGTCAAACACATTCAAACAAAGCTATTTGAATCAAATGAGAGTCAAATACATTAAAACAAAGCTAATTAAATCAAATAAAAGTCTAATACATTCTACAAAGCTAATTGAATTAAATTAAAGTCAAACACAATCAAACAAAGCTAATTGAATCAAATGAAAGTGAAACACATTCAAACAAAGATTTTGAATCAAATGAAAGTCAAATACATTATACAAAGCTAATTGAATCAAATGAAAGTCAAACACAGTCAAATAACGCTATTTCAATCAAATGAAAGTCAAATACATTCTACAAAGTTAATTCAATCAAATGAAAGTCAAACACATTCAAACAAAGCTATTTGAATCAAATGAGAGTCAAATAAATTTAAACAAAGCTAATTAAATCAAATAAAAGTAAAATATATTCTACAAAGCTAATTGAATCAAATGAAAGTCAAACACATTCAAACAAAGCCTTTTAAATCAAATGAAAGTCAAACACATTCAAAAAAAGCTTTTTAATTTAAATGAAAGTCAAACACATTCAAACAAAGCTATATAAATCAAATGAAAGTGAAATGCATTCTACAAAGAAAATTCAATTAAATGAAATTCTAACACATTCAAACAAAGCTATTTGAATCAAATGATAGTTAAATTCATTCTACACAGCTAATTGAATCAAATGAAAGTCAAACACATTCAAACAAAGCTATTTGAATCAAATGAAAGTCAAATACATTCTACAAAGCTAATTGAATCAAATGAAAGTCAAAGACATTCAAACAAAGCTAATTGAATCAAATGAAAGTCAAAGACATTCAAACAAAGCTAATTGAATCAAATGAAAGTCAAACACATTCAAACAAAGCTATTTTAATTAAATGAATGTCAAATACATTCTACAAAGCTAATTGAATCAAATGAAAGTCAAACACATTCAAACAAAGCTATTTGAAGAAAATGAAAGTCAAATACATTCTACAAAGCATATTGAAACAAATGAAAGTCAAACACAGTCAAACAAAGTTATTTGACTAAAATGAAAGTCAAATACATTCTACAAAGCTAATTGAATCAAATGAAAGTCAAACACATTCAAACAAAGCTAATTGAATCAAATGAAAGTCAAGCACATTCAAACAAAGCTATTTTAATCGAATGAAAGTCAATTACATTCTACAAAGCTAATTGAATCAAATGAAAGTCAAACACAATCAAACAAAGCTATTTGAATCAAATGAAAGTCAAACACATTCAAACAAAGCTATTTGAATCAAATGAGAGTCAAATACATTAAAACAAAGCTAATTAAATCAAATAAAAGTCTAATACATTCTACAAAACTAATTGAATTAAATTAAAGTCAAACACATTCAAACAAAGCTAATTGAATCAAATGAAAGTCAAACACATTCAAACAAAGATTTTGAATCAAATGAAAGTCAAATACATTATACAAAGCTAATTGAATCAAATGAAAGTCAAACACAGTCAAATGACGCTATTTCAATCAAATGAAAGTCAAATACATTCTACAAAGTTAATTGAATCAAATGAAAGTCAAACACATTCAAACAAAGCTATTTGAATCAAATGAGAGTCAAATAAATTTAAACAAAGCTAATTAAATCAAATAAAAGTAAAATATATTCTACAAAGCTAATTGAATCAAATGAAAGTCAAACACATTCAAACAAAGCCTTTTAAATCAAATGAAAGTCAAACACATTCAAAAAAAGCTTTTTAATTTAAATGAAAGTCAAACACATTCAAACAAAGCTATATAAATCAAATGAAAGTGAAATGCATTCTACAAAGAAAATTCAATTAAATGAAATTCTAACACATTCAAACAAAGCTATTTGAATCAAATGACAGTTAAATTCATTCTACACACCTAATTGAATCAAATGAAAGTCAAACACATTCAAACAAAGCTATTTGAATCAAATGAAAGTCAAATACATTCTACAAAGCTAATTGAATCAAATGAAAGTCAAAGACATTCAAACAAAGCTAATTGAATCAAATGAAAGTCAAAGACATTCAAACAAAGCTAATTGAATCAAATGAAAGTCAAACACATTCAAACAAAGCTATTTTAATTAAATGAATGTCAAATACATTCTACAAAGCTAATTGAATCAAATGAAAGTCAAACACATTCAAACAAAGCTATTTGAAGAAAATGAAAGTCAAATACATTCTACAAAGCTAATTGAATCAAATGAAAGTTAAACACAGTCAAATAACGCTATTTCAATCAAATGAAAGTCAAATACATTCTACAAAGTTAATTGAATCAAATGAAAGTCAAACACATTCAAACAAAGCTATTTGAATCAAATGAGAGTCAAATAAATTTAAACAAAGCTAATTAAATCAAATAAAAGTAAAATATATTCTACAAAGCTAATTGAATCAAATGAAAGTCAAACACATTCAAACAAAGCCTTTTAAATCAAATGAAAGTCAAACACATTCAAAAAAAGCGTTTTAATTTAAATGAAAGTCAAACACATTCAAACAAAGCTATATAAATCAAATGAAAGTGAAATGCATTCTACAAAGAAAATTCAATTAAATGAAATTCTAACACATTCAAACAAAGCTATTTGAATCAAATGATAGTTAAATTCATTCTACACAGCTAATTGAATCAAATGAAAGTCAAACACATTCAAACAAAGCTATTTGAATCAAATGAAAGTCAAATACATTCTACAAAGCTAATTGAATCAAATGAAAGTCAAAGACATTCAAACAAAGCTAATTGAATCAAATGAAAGTCAAAGACATTCAAACAAAGCTAATAGAATCAAATGAAAGTCAAACACATTCAAACAAAGCTATTTTAATTAAATGAATGTCAAATACATTCTACAAAGCTAATTGAATCAAATGAAAGTCAAACACATTCAAAAAAAGCTATTTGAAGAAAATGAAAGTCAAATACATTCTACAAAGCATATTGAAACAAATGAAAGTCAAACACAGTCAAACAAAGTTATTTGACTAAAATGAAAGTCAAATACATTCTACAAACTAATTGAATCAAATGAAAGTCAAACACATTCAAACAAAGCTAATTGAATCAAATGAAAGTCAAGCACATTCAAACAAAGCTATTTTAATCGAATGAAAGTCAATTACATTCTACAAAGCTAATTGAATCAAATGAAAGTCAAACACAATCAAACAAAGCTATTTGAATCAAATGAAAGTCAAACACATTCAAACAAAGCTATTTGAATCAAATGAGAGTCAAATACATTAAAACAAAGCTAATTAAATCAAATAAAAGTCTAATACATTCTACAAAACTAATTGAATTAAATTAAAGTCAAACACATTCAAACAAAGCTAATTGAATCAAATGAAAGTCAAACACATTCAAACAAAGATTTTGAATCAAATGAAAGTCAAATACATTATACAAAGCTAATTGAATCAAATGAAAGTCAAACACAGTCAAATAACGCTATTTCAATCAAATGAAAGTCAAATACATTCTACAAAGTTAATTGAATCAAATGAAAGTCAAACACATTCAAACAAAGCCTTTTAAATCAAATGAAAGTCAAACACATTCAAAAAAAGCTTTTTAATTTAAATGAAAGTCAAACACATTCAAACAAAGCTATATAAATCAAATGAAAGTGAAATGCATTCTACAAAGAAAATTCAATTAAATGAAATTCTAACACATTCAAACAAAGCTATTTGAATCAAATGATAGTTAAATTCATTCTACACAGCTAATTGAATCAAATGAAAGTCAAACACATTCAAACAAAGCTATTTGAATCAAATGAAAGTCAAATACATTCTACAAAGCTAATTGAATCAAATGAAAGTCAAAGACATTCAAACAAAGCTAATTGAATCAAATGAAAGTCAAAGACATTCAAACAAAGCTAATTGAATCAAATGAAAGTCAAACACATTCAAACAAAGCTATTTTAATTAAATGAATGTCAAATACATTCTACAAAGCTAATTGAATCAAATGAAAGTCAAACACATTCAAACAAAGCTATTTGAAGAAAATGAAAGTCAAATACATTCTACAAAGCTAATTGAATCAAATGAAAGTCAAACACATTCAAACAAAGCTATTTGAATCAAATGAAAGTCAAACACGTTCTACAAAGCTAATTGTATCATATGAAAGTCAAACGCAATCCAATAAAGCTATTTGAGTCAAATGAAAGTCAAACACATTCAAACAAATTTGTTTAAATTAAATTAAAGTGAAATGTATTCTACAAAGCTAATTGAATCAAATGAAAGTTAAACACATTCAAACAAAGCTATTCGAATCAAATGAGAGTCAAATACATTCTACAAAGCTAATTGAATCAAATGAAAGTCAAACACATTCAAACAAAGCTAATTGAATCAAATGAGAGTCAAATACATTCAACAAAGCTAATTGAATCAAATGAATGTCAAACACATTCAAATAAAGCTATTTGAATCAAATGAAAGTCAAATACATTCTACAAAGCTAGATAAATCAAATGAAAGTCAAAAACATTCAAACAAAGCTATTTGAATCAAAGGAGAGTCAAATAAATTCAAACAAAGCTAATTAAATCAAATAAAAGTAAAATACATTCTACAAAGCTAATTGAATCAAATGAAAGTTAAACACATTCAAACAAAGCCTTTTAAATCAAATAAAAGTCAAACACATTCAAAAAAAGCTTTTTAATTTAAATGAAAGTCAAACACATTCAAACAAAGCTATATAAATAAAATGAAAGTGAAATGCATTCCACAAAGCAAATTGATCTAAACGAAATTCAAACACATTCAAACAAAGCTATTTGAATCAAATGACAGTCAAACACATTCTACAAAGCTAATTGAATCAATTGAAAGTCAAACACATTCAAACAAAGCTAATTGAATCAAATGAAAGTCAAATACATTCAACAAAGCTAATTGAATCAAATGAAAGTCAAACACATTCAAACAAAGCTAATTAAATCAAATGAAAGTCAAGCACATTCAAACAAAGCTATTTTAATCGAATGAAAGTCAATTACATTTTACAAAGCTAATTGAATCAAATGAAAGTCAAACACATTCAAACAAAGCTAATTGAATCAAATGAAATTCAAATACATTCAACAAAGCTAATTGAATTAAATGAAAGTCAAACTGATGCAAATCACGAAAGTCCTATTAGCCCTAGTCACAATTCTCATTCAAGTCCAAGCACAAGTCCAAGTTACGTTTCATCCAAAGAAGTAATACTGGCGAAATCATTTGAAGACCAAACCTTGGATTCTTTTGCTGCTCATGGTCCGTTTGGTTTTAATCATGGATTGACTTGCTTAATTGCTCATTAAGCACGTTAATTGAAGCATTTTTGAACAGCCATTTCAGTTGGAGAATGGAGAGGAACTCAAGGAGAAACTTCAATGCATGAATAATGAAGGAGGCGTGAATCAAGGGGGGGTTACAAATGCATCTCCAACGTTTTTCTTGCTGAATTTGTGGCTGATTGCTTAGCTCATTTACATGCGTTTAATAAGGACGTTAAGGGGCATATGAAGACTAAGAGGCTGCTGCACTTAGACGTAATTTAGGCTTAGTTTCATTTTCGTTGTTTAAAGCTTTAATAAAATCAGTTTGTTTCTTTAAGTTAAGCAATGATTATTAGTTCTTTTGGTGGCTTATAAAAAGCATGTAATTGTAGTTTGTAATCAGATTTTGATCAATAAAAAAGAGCTTTTGCTTGAACTTAAAAACTGATTATTTGTTTATGAAATAACCGGTTTTTGTACCAAGTTAGACTTGAAGAGATTGAGTGGTCAAGTGAGTAATCCTTCCATACAATTTGAACTTAGTAGGTTGAGTGAGAAATCCTTGCCTTCATATCCTTGTTTGTTAAGTGAGTAATCCTTGCAAACCTACACCTAAATTCTACATAAACGTACCTAAACACCAACCTAAAAACAATCCTTTGCTTAAGCTTGATTCATTAACTTGTTTAAACTAATTTCATCCATTAGTTTTCACATTATTTGGCGCGTCAGGTAGGGGGAAGTTTCTGTCCAAATGGATCAAGCAAACCCAAATGAAACCGTCGACCAAAGGAGACTTAGAATTATGGAGGAAAACCAACAAAGGCTCTTGGAAACCAATGAGCAATTACATGGTAATATAATGGCTCTAATGGCTCGTTTGTTGACACAAGAACAAAGGGATGGGCGTCAAAACCCTCCTAGATATGATGACAAGAGTCTAAAGGTGGATGTAGACCTTTTTGATGGTACTCTTGACCCTGAGAAGTACTTGGAGTGGGAGCAATCACTTGAGAGGTACTTTGAGTTCAAAGACGTTGAGGAAGATGAACAAAAGTACAAGATTGCTAAGGTGAAGATAGCCAAGTATGCTGAAACTTGGTTGAAAGGAGTCCAAAGAAAACGAGAAAGCAATGGGAAAACTCGTATTTCTACATGGACCAAGCTTAGGAAGAAACTTAGGGAACGTTTTGTGCCTTCTAATTACAAACAATCCATGTATGTTAAATGGAGTACCTTGCAACAAGGTAGTAGTAGTGTGGAGGAATATATAAAAGAATTTGAAAGATTATCCATTATTTGTGAAATAGTGGAAAATGAGGATTTGAAACTAGGGAGGTTTATGGCTGGTCTAGATAAGGAGATCCTTGAAAAGATAGAAGTGCAACCCAATTTGACTTTCGATGAAACTTGCAAACTTTCTGTTAAGTTTGATAATCAAAAGAAAAAGAAAAAGCCCTCTAATCCATTTGAGCCAAAATACAAACGCCCATTCAATCCACCAAAAGAAAACTCTTCTTTTCCAAATTCCACCAAAAGAAACCCAAGTTCCTTTGACCCAAAAGAAAAAGGCAAAGCTGTTGCCAAAACCGGGGACTTGAGTGACATAGTGTGTTTTAAGTGTCATGGAAGAGGACACTATAAGAGGGATTGTCCTAATACTAGAGCTTTAACCATGAGAGAGCTAAAAAATATGATGGCTCAACCTTTTAGCCTAGATGAGGAGTTAGAGGACGAGAATGTTGTTGAAAATGACCCTTTGGAATCTTATGATTCTAATGAAGAGGAGGAACAAGGTGATGATTGTTTCCCCGAAAAAAACAGCCTAGTCTTGAGGAGAGCTTTACAAATGCAAGTTGAGGTTGAAAGAAACCCTTTGCAAAGAGAGAATGTCTTTTTAACCAAATGCAAGGTTAATGGAGATGTTTGTGACTTAATTGTTGATAGTGGTAGTGAAGCAAATGTTGTATCAAGTGACCTTGTGAAAAAACTTGATTTGAAAACCACTAGACACCCTACCCCTTACAAATTGAGTTGGCTTGATAAGAGTAAGAGTACGGGAGTTAGGAGACAATGCTTGGTAAAATTTCAGATTGGTTCTTATGTTGATGAGATTTTGTGTGATGTCATTCCTATGGATGCATGTCACGTTTTATTAGGAAGACCATGGCAAAGTGATAGAAAATCGATCCATGATGGTATAACTAATACCTATACTATCACCCACCAAGGCAGCAAGAAAGTGTTGCATCACTTGCCACCACAAAAAAAGATTCCCCAAACACAATTCCCACCACCACAAACACCACAAAAAGAGCCCAAAAGAAAGGAAATCTTGTAACTTTCTTTCAAAGAATTCGAAAAGACCTTAGAGAAGGAAGATGAGGTGTTTTTGTTGTTGTCTAAGGAGGAGCATGAAGGGTTTGTTCAACAAAACCCTAGGTTGGCCGAATTAATCAAAGCTTATGAGGATGTTTTTCCTAATGAGTTGCCTTTAGGATTACCTCCCATTCGTGGGATAGAACATCAAATTGACCTAATTCCGGGAGCACCCCTTCCTAACAAACCACCTTATAGATGTAATCCCATGGAAACTAAAGAGTTGCAAAAACAAATTGAGGAGTTGATGCAAATGGGTTATGTGAGAGAGTCTATGAGTCCTTGTGCTGTTCCTACCTTGTTAGTGCCTAAAAAAGATGGAACATGGAGGATGTGTATTAATGATAGTAGGGCTGTGAACAATATAACCATTAAGTATAGGTTTCCCATACCTAGACTTGATGATATGTTGGATGAGTTGAGTGGGGCTAGAGTGTTTTCAAAAATTGATTTGAGAAGTGGGTATCACCAAATTCGTATGAGGGAGGGTGATGAGTGGAAAACAGCTTTTAAAACCAAGCATGGGTTGTATGAATGGCTTGTTATGCCATTTGGTTTAACAAATGCCCCAAGTACTTTCATGAGGCTTATGAATGAGATGTTGAGACCTTTTTTGGGGAGGTTTGTAGTTGTTTACTTAGATGATATTCTCATCTATAGTACAAATGAGGAAGATCATTTGAGGCACTTGGAAGAAATCTTTAGAACTTTGAGCGAGAAAAAATTGTATGGGAAGTTGGAGAAGTGTCATTTTTTGCTAACCGAAATTGTTTTTCTTGGTTACATTGTTTCAGGTGATGGAATCAAGGTGGATCCAAGCAAAATAGAAGCCATTGCTTCGTGGCCTATCCCAAAAACCATAACTGAAGTTCGTTCATTTCATGGACTAACCTCTTTCTATAGAAGGTTCATTAAGAACTTTAGTACCCTCATGGCTCCTATCACCGAGTGTACAAAGAAAGGAACCTTCCAATGGAACCCTCAAGCCCAAGGGGCGTTTGAACTAGTGAAAAAAAAGATGTGTGAGGCACCTGTTTTAGCCTTACCTGATTTCATGAAACACTTTGAAGTTGAGTGTGATGCAAGTGGGAAGGGAATAGGGGCTGTCCTAATCCAAGAAAAAAAACCCATTGCCTACTTTAGTGAGAAATTGAGCCAAGGGAAATTGAACTATTCCACTTATGACAAAGAATTTTATGCCATGGTTCGAGCTTTAGATCATTGGTCACACTATTTGAGGCCACAACCATTCATCTTGCATTCGGATCATGAGTCTTTGAGGTTCATACATGGCCAAAAAAATTGAATGCTAGGCATGCTAAGTGGGTAGAATTCTTACAATCATTCAACTTTGCTACAAAATATAAGCAAGGGAAAGCCAACATCGTGGCTGATGCATTATCAAGGAGGCATACTCTTCTTGGAATCATGGAGGCTAAGGTCCTTGGTTTTGAAATTATGAAAGAAGCTTACAAAGAAGACCATGAACTTATGGAAATCATTGAAGCTTGCAAACATGGGGACGTTTTACCAAATTGAGCTTTAAACGGAAACTATTGACAAAAATGGTTGCGTGGCAAAACTATTTACCAAACTAAGCTTCCAGGGTAAATCGCTGTCTCGGACAGCGTTTTGCCCCTGGTTTTTTTTTTTTTAAAAAAAAATTCAACTGGTAAACGCTGTCCCAGACAGCGTTTTACCTTCTGTATTTTTTTAAATTCAGTAGGGCATAAAACGCTGTCTCGGACAGCGTTTTATCCTTGGGTTTTTTTTAAAAAAAAAATTCAATGGGTAAAACGCTGTCCGAGACAGCGTTTTATTCCCTGTTTTTTTTTTTAAATGAAACGCTGTCCGGGACAGCGTTTAATGGCCATATATCAGCATGTTCACTTCAGCAGAATGCGCAAGAACTCAACCTCAACCTCAACGCTTTCCCTCCTCCCTCTCACACTAAACCACGACCGTACTCAAACACCCGCATTGCCGCCGCCGCCCACCCTTGCGCCACCGCTGCTGCCGCCACCTTGCTTTTAATGGCCATATATCAGCATGTTCACTTCCGCACTTCATGCAAGCCCTCCAACAGTCAAACCCGGGAACGTGTGTTGTGTGGAAGTACAAAGCGTTGGTTGACGGTGTTTACTACAGCAACATGGAAGTGTTTGAAAGAGTGTTTTGGGCGTTTGGCCCTTGTATCGACGGTTTTAAACATTGTATGTCAGTTATCTGTATCGATGGGACGCACTTGTACGGGAAGTACAAAGGAACACTGTTGGTTGCTACAAGTGTTGATGCAAACTTCCAAGTATTTCCTCTAGCATTTGCGTTGGTTGAGGGGGAAAACACCTCCAGCTGGTCTTGGTTCCTGGGTTGCATTCGGGTTCATGTCACTCAACGAGATGGCCTTTGTGTTATATCTGACCGACATCCTGGGATCATTGCAGCAATGACTGATCCGAACGTTGGATTTACCGAGCCGCGAGCCTATCACAGATTTTGTGTTCGCCACATAGCTTCTAACTTGAAGACTCACGTGCGACGAAACGACATGAGAGATATGTTCAAGGCTACGGCGTACCAAAGGCAGGAAAGAAAACTACACGGCGATCTGTGTTTCATTAGTGAGGCGTGTAACAAGGCAATGGAGTACATTGTTCAAATTCCGTTCACCATGTGGTCCCTCTTTCACGACGCTGGACGTAGATACGGGATTTGCACTACTAACTTCTCTGAGACATTCAACAACGTGTTGAAGGGAGCACGGTTTCTACCGATCATGTCCCTAGTCGAGTTAACTTTTCATAGAGTTAACAAATATTTCACTTTGAGAAGGGAGTCTTCTGAGGCAAGATTTGAACAGGGACTTGCATACCCCCCCAAGGTCACTGCCATTCTAGAGAAGAACACCGCAAAAGCCAGATATCACAGAGTGGATGCGTATAACCGTCGATTGCATATTTACCAAGTTACAACAGAAAGGGGAGACCGACTTGGTAGTAAAGGAGGCCATAAACATACTGATGTGTAAACAAGATGAGAACCTTGTTACAAAAGTATGTGTTAAGGGGTCTTAGTGAAATCGTGAACAATGAAGGTGAAAATAGGGGAACACTCACCCTAGCTTCGGATATAACAAAGGGGAACACTCACCCTTTGCTTGGTGTAGTTAGGAATAGGGAACACTCAACCCACTCGTTCACTACGCAAGCTCCTAGGTTTGGGAACACTCTACCAAAACTAGCACTCTTCAAATTTGAGCTAACAAACTTGGACCTTAAAAATGACTAGTTACTAAGTCACGTTTAATCAATCAAAACACAAGTGTTTAAGCAAATTTCTGGATACTTTTCATTCATGCATAGCACACTATTTATAGTAGTGTATAAGTTACATAAAGGAACATGGGATTCCTCTTTACAACTTTTAATGATCATCCATCACTTGCCTAATTTAAAAGACAAAATAAGATACTAACTATAAGGTGATTAAGAGGCTCATATAACCGTCCAATTAATCCCTCATAACAACAAAATAAAACTACTCAATTAAGCTTAAAACTATGCTTAAATTAAAGAGGAAACGTTCAGCAAACATGAAGTCTTCAAAGAGCATCTTCAACGTCCAAGAAACGTGCAAACAGCCCCCTTGAGTCACGCTTGTAACCTCCCATTTAAACCCTTGATTCAAGCTCCTTTATTCCAGCAACAACTCTCTAATTAAGTACAAATAACCCCCAAGTAAAGAGGTAGAATAATCAGCCAACCAATGCCTTAATTCACGCCCAACACAAGCCTTGAATCACGCCTTCATAATCAGTCCAATGTAACTCTCAAATGCATCAATCATGCGTGGCTTCAAGCTTGGAAAAACGACACATTAACTAGATGCCTTCAACAAGATTAGTTACACTAAGAGAAGTGTAACCATTTGTTAAACTCTTTGGACTAAAACCGTGCATTGGATTGAAGAATGATTTGGACAAAAAGATTCCATCAGTACCTTGCTCACTAGCACCGTTTTGGACTTCCTTATCTTGACCATGGATGATTGACCCTTGACCATCTTGGTCATCCTCCCCTTCTTCAAAAGGAATTGCCCTCAATTCGTCATCATCAAAGTAAGGAGCAAGATCACCAATGTTGAATGTACTTGAGACACCATATTGGCCTCCCAAATCAACTTTGTATGCGTTGTCATTGATCTTTTCCATGACCTCAAACGGACCCTCGGCTCTTGGCATAAGCTTGTTCTTCCTTTTGCTAGGAAAACGTTCTTTCCTCATGTAAATCCACACCAAGTCCCCAACTTCAAAAGACTTCACATTTCGCACTCGTTTGTTGGCTTGTTTCTTGTAGATTTCATTTGCCTTTTCAATGTTTCTTCGAACTTCTTTATGGACTTTAAGCATGAACTCGGCTTGCTCCTTTGCCCCACCATGAACGAACTTGTCTTTTGGCAAAGCAATAAGATCAATGGGAACATAAGGATTGACGCCATAGACTACTTCAAAAGGAGAATACTTTGTAGTAGCACTAGGTGTCCTATTATAAGCAAACTCGGCATGAGCAAGCTTATTATCCCAATCTTTGGTACTTTTGCTCACCAAAGCCCTAAGCAACGAACCAAGTATTCTATTCACCACCTCCGTTTGACCATCAGTTTGTGGATGATGTGAGGTAGAAAACAGCAACTTAGTTCCCATCAAACGCCACATAGACTTCCAAAAATGACTTAGGAACTTAGTATCACGATCCGACACAATGGTGCGTGGCACCCCATGAAAACGAACCACCTCTTCAAAATATAACTTAGCCACTTTCATTGCATCTTCAGTTTTATGGCAAGGAATGAAGTGAGCCATTTTTGAGAACCGATCAACCACCACCATTATTGAATCCTTGCCTCTTTGAGTTCTAGGCAAAGCTACAATAAAATCCATACTAACATCTTCCCAAGGTCTTTCGGGAATTGGCAAGGGCTTGTAGAGACCTTTGTGAAACACCATTTTTGCTCTTTGACAAGTAGAACAACGACTCACCACACGATGAACCGTGGCTAACATTTTCGGCCAATAAAAGTGAGCTTGGAGAAGCTCCATTGTCTTGTGAATACCAACGTGACCAGCTAGTCCTCCCCCATGAGCTTCATGTATCAACAAACTTCTAATGGGACATTTTGGAATACATAATCTATTTCCTTTAAAAAGAAAACCATTATGTAAGGAAAACAGATCATAGACTCCATGGACACATTTTTCAATTATCCCCTTGAGTTCATCATCTTCTTGATAATACTCCTTGATCAAATCGAACCCAAGTACCTTTGCTTCAACCATCCCAAGCAAATTATGTCTTCTAGACAAGGCATCCGCAACCACATTAGCTTTCCCACTCTTGTATTTAGAGGAAAAGTTAAATGTTTGCAAAAATTCGACCCACTTTGCGTGTCTTGCGTTCAGCTTCTTTTGACCATGTATGAACCTCAATGATTCATGATCGGAATGCAAAATGAAAGGTTGTGGCCTCAAATAATGTGACCAATGTTCTAGAGCTCTTACCATAGCATAGAACTCTTTGTCATAGGTGGAGTAATTCAACTTGCCTTGACTCATCTTCTCACTAAAGTAGGCAATAGGACGCCCACCTTGAATCAACACGGCACCAATACCTTTTCCACTTGCGTCACACTCAACTTCAAATGGCTTGGAAAAATCAGGAAGTGCGAGAATAGGAGTGTTGCACATTTTCTCCTTGACTTCTTCAAAGGCCTTTTGAGCTTGGGTAGTCCATTCAAACGTCCCCTTCTTAGTACACTCAGTTATAGGAGCCATGAGTGTGCTAAAATTCTTGATAAATCTTCTATAGAAAGAAGCAAGTCCATGAAATGAACGAACTTCCGTGAGTGTCTTTGGACTAGGCCATGATTGAATTGCTTCAATTTTGCTAGGGTCTACCTTCACGCCATCACCTGAAACTATATAGCCAAGAAACATGACTTCATACAATAAAAAATCACATTTTTCTAGTTTCCCATACAATTTTTCTTGTCTTAAAACAGAAAATACTTGAAAAAGATGATCAAAATGAGCTTCTTCATCACGTGAATAAATGAGAATGTCATCCAAGTATACTACCACGAACTTGCCAAGAAATGGCCTTAGCACTTCATTCATTAATCTCATGAACGTGCTAGGGGCATTTGTAAGGCCAAATGGCATGACGAGCCACTCATACAACCCATGCTTTGTCTTGAACGCAGTCTTCCATTCATCCCCTTCTCTCATGCGAATTTGATGATACCCACTTCTCAAGTCTACTTTTGAGAAGACCTTGGAACCACTCAACTCATCAAGCATGTCATCAAGCCTTGGAATTGGAAACCTGTACTTGATGGTAATGTTATTAACGGCTCTACTATCAATACACATTCTCCAAGTACCATCTTTCTTAGGGACCAACAAAGCAGGAACGGCACATGGACTCATGGACTCACGTACATAACCCATACCCATTAGCTCTTCAATTTGTCGTTGTAACTCCTTAGTTTCTAAAGGGTTACATCTATAGGCTGGTTTATTTGGCAAGGGTGCTCCGGGAATGAGATCAATTTGATGCTCAATTCCTCGTATGGGTGGTAGTCCTTTAGGTAATTCATCCGGAAAAACGTCCTCAAAATCCTTAATCAATTGGGCTAACCTAGGATTATGAGCAACAAATTTTTCGTGGGTTTCCTTGGAGTATAGCATGAACAACTCTCCCTCACCTTCCAACTCCCTCTCAAACTCTTTAAGAGACAACAAGGATACTTCTTTTTGTGGGGTTTGTGATGGTGAAAACCGTGGGGGTGGTAAAGGGTGTAGTTTTTTCTTCCTCCCTTCGTGGACTATGGTATACGTATTGTGATACCCATCATGTATAGATTTTTTATCAGTTTGCCAAGGCCTACCAAGTAGAATATGACAAGCATCCATAGACACAACATCACATAATATAGAATCACAATATGAACCAACACAAAAAGAAACCATGCATTGCTTCCTAACCCCGGTGCTAGCATTTGAATCTAACCAACTCAACTTGTAAGGTTGTGGATGATTAGTAGTAGTTAGACCAAGTTTAGATACTAAGGTCTTAGACACGGTATTAGCCTCACTCCCTCCATCAATAATCAAATCACATACCTCGTCACCAATTCTACAACGGGTGATGAAAATGTGTTGGCGTTGGGGGGCAGCATCCTCTTCCACACGTGCTTGCAAGGCCCTCCTAATCACGAGGCTAGTCTTCCCCTCTGGCTCGGCCATGCAATCATCACAATCATCTTCAACTTCTTCTTCCTCCTCCTCAAACTCATCCCAGTTGATGTTTTGAGTGGCCATGAGCTTAACCTCTTGTATGGTTAACGCCCTAGTATTAGGACAATCCTTCTTGTAATGACCTCGTCCTCCACATTTGTAACACACAATGTCACCTAGCTTCACGTCCTTGGTGTCCTTCTTTGGTGGATTACTTGGTTTGTTGAAGGAAGAACCTTCCTTTGTAGGGAAAGAAGGTTTTCGTGCCAATTGAGGGATGGTAGTAGGCTTCTTCTTTTTCCTCTTAGCATCGAACTTAATCACCAATTTGCAAGCTTCAACAAACGTGAGGTTAGTATAACCTTCAAGTTTGTCTTGTAATTCTTGGTCCAAACCAGATACGAAACGCCCCATCTTGAGCTCTTCATTTTCGGTTACTTCACACACAATAGCAAGTCTATCAAACTCTTTTATGTAATCCTCCACAGAGTCCCCATTTTGTTGCAAGGTACTCCACTTCACATATTGACTTTGCTTGTAATTGTGTGGGATGAAACGGTCTTTCATCCGTTTCTTGAGTTTACCCCAAGTAGAGATAGGAGCTTTCCCCCTAAGGGCACGTCCCCTTTGCTCTCCTTGTAGCCAACTATCACCATAGCCTTTAAGCTTGACTTTGGCAATCTTAAAACGTTGTACATCCTCATGAATGTCCTTATATTCAAAGTACCTCTCCAAGGATTTCTCCCATTCCAAGTACTTCTCTGGATCAAGTGTCCCATCAAAAGAAGGAACGTCCACTTTGAGGCTTCTATCCTCCCTCCTAGGTGGAGGGTCCTCATTTTGATCTCTCCTATCTTGCTCGTTCATGAGCCTTGCCATCAAGGCAGCAAGGTTCCCTTGTAGATTGGCATTGGTTTCGGCCAACCTTTCTTGACTAGCAATGGATCGATTAAGAGCTTCCAACGCTGTCCTTAAGTCCGGGTTTTCTCCCATGGTATGTAGGTATTCGACCCCTTAGGAAATGTTTAGAAAAACACCCCCTACCTGACGCGCCAAATGATGTGTAAACAAGATGAGAACCTTGTTACAAAAGTATGTGTTAAGGGGTCTTAGTGAAATCGTGAACAATGAAGGTGAAAATAGGGGAACACTCACCCTAGCTTCGGATATAACAAAGGGGAACACTCACCCTTTGCTTGGTGTAGTTAGGAATAGGGAACACTCAACCCACTCGTTCACTACGCAAGCTCCTAGGTTTGGGAACACTCTACCAAAACTAGCACTCTTCAAATTTGAGCTAACAAACTTGGACCTTAAAAATGACTAGTTACTAAGTCACGTTTAATCAATCAAAACACAAGTGTTTAAGCAAATTTCTGGATACTTTTCATTCATGCATAGCACACTATTTATAGTAGTGTATAAGTTACATAAAGGAACATGGGATTCCTCTTTACAACTTTTAATGATCATCCATCACTTGCCTAATTTAAAAGACAAAATAAGATACTAACTATAAGGTGATTAAGAGGCTCATATAACCGTCCAATTAATCCCTCATAACAACAAAATAAAACTACTCAATTAAGCTTAAAACTATGCTTAAATTAAAGAGGAAACGTTCAGCAAACATGAAGTCTTCAAAGAGCATCTTCAACGTCCAAGAAACGTGCAAACAGCCCCCTTGAGTCACGCTTGTAACCTCCCATTTAAACCCTTGATTCAAGCTCCTTTATTCCAGCAACAACTCTCTAATTAAGTACAAATAACCCCCAAGTAAAGAGGTAGAATAATCAGCCAACCAATGCCTTAATTCACGCCCAACACAAGCCTTGAATCACGCCTTCATAATCAGTCCAATGTAACTCTCAAATGCATCAATCATGCGTGGCTTCAAGCTTGGAAAAACGACACATTAACTAGATGCCTTCAACAAGATTAGTTACACTAAGAGAAGTGTAACCATTTGTTAAACTCTTTGGACTAAAACCGTGCATTGGATTGAAGAATGATTTGGACAAAAAGATTCCATCAGTACCTTGCTCACTAGCACCGTTTTGGACTTCCTTATCTTGACCATGGATGATTGACCCTTGACCATCTTGGTCACATACTGTTAACTTTCAGTTAAGAACGTGTACCTGCAACAAACCTACGATATTTCACCTCCCATGTTCTCACGTTCTAGCCGTATGTGCAACGTACTCACTATCAGAGCGGCCGTGGGTTGACCCGGTGCTGCAATCGGAGGCATACACGAGCACATACGCGCCGCAATTCTGGCCAATCCCTTGCGAGACAACCTGGACGCCCTATAACGGTCCCAGAATCATTCCCGACGGGAGCATGTTGCGTGGAATAGGGCGACCAAGGTCAAAGCGCATACGTAATGAAATGGATGAGACTAACCGGCCCGCGAGCAAATGTAGTCGTTGTCACGTTCAGGGCCATAACCGGGCAACGTGTCCATCGAGACCCTCAGAGGACCCATGACTGTTAACTGAAATTCGTTGTAATCGTAGATGGAGGAATTATTTTGTAATAGAAAATTTTGATTTAATAACATTTGGAACATTTTTATTTAATAACATTTGGAACATTTGATCGTTAACATTTTGGTTAATTGCTAATGCGTTAACTCTGTTGGGATTTGTTAAATTGCATGTGAACAGATACGATGGACGGTAGGGCTGTGGAGCTGGCTGTTGTGGTGGCTGTTGGAGGACTGCAGCATGCAAGCTGTTTGCTGAAGCTTGTTTTCTGCCTGGATGCTGGTTGCTGTTTCCAGCTGAAAAGCGCTGTCTGAGACAGCGCTGTCTGAGACAGCGCTTTATGTTCAAGCATAACGCGCTGTCTGAGACAGCGTTTTATGTTCAAGCATAAAGCGCTGTCTGAGACAGCGCTTTATGTTGAACATATAAAATAGTTGTAGTTGAATTTTTTTTTAAAAAAAACCCAAGGATAAAACGCTGTCCGAGACAGCGTTTTATGCCCTACTGAATTTAAAAAAATACAGAAGGTAAAACGCTGTCCGAGACAGCGATTTACCCTGGAAGCTTAGTTTGGTAAATAGTTTTGCCACGCAACCATTTTTGTCAATAGTTTCCGTTTAAAGCTCAATTTGGTAAAACGTTCCAAACATGGAGTAAATGGTCAATTCGTGATGGTGGACGGTTTTCTTTTCAAAGGAAACAAACTTTGTGTTCCTAAAGGGGCAATTCGTGACTTATTGATAAGGGAAGCTCATGGAGGAGGCCTTGCTGGTCATATGGGTATTCAAAAGACCCTAGAGATCTTGCAAAGTCACTTTTATTGGCCAAAGATGCTAGCTAACGTGCATCAAATCCTAGCTAGATGTTCTACTTGTCAAAGGGCTAAAATGACCTTTCATAGAGGTGAATACAAGCCTTTGCCAATTCCCGAAAGACCTTGGGAGGATTTGAGTATGGATTTCATCATGGCCTTGCCTAGAACAGCTCGTGGAAAAGATTCAATCATGGTGGTTGTTGATCGGTTTTCGAAGATGGCCCATTTCATTGCTTGTAAAAAAGTGGATGATGCTTATAACGTGGCTCAACTTTTTTTCAAGGAGGTGGCTAAGTTACAAGGTTTGCCTAGAACCATTGTTTCAGATCGTGATACAAAGTTTGTGAGTCATTTTTGGAAGTCATTATGGAGGCTCGTGGGTACCAAGCTGCTGTTTTCAACTAGCCATCATCCACAAACGGATGGCCAAACCGAGGTGGTGAATAGAGTTCTTGGAACATTGCTTCGTGCCTTAGTAAACAAAGGAGGGAAAGATTGGGATCTAAAGCTAGCTCATGCTGAATTTGCTTACAATAGAACTCCAAGTAAAACCACGAAATACTCACCATTCGAAGTTGTTTATGGGGTCAATCCTTATGTTCCTATTGATTACATTGCAATTCCTAAGGACAAATTTGTTCATGGGACAGCCAAGGAGCACGTTGAGTTCATGATGAATGTTCATAAAGAAGTTAGGAAGAACATTGAGAAAGCTAATGAGTCCTACAAGAAGCAAGCAAACAAACACTTGAGCAATATGAGAAAATTCGAAGTGGGTGATCTTGTTTGGATTTTTCTTCGAAAAGAAAGGTTCCCTAAGCAACGAAAGCACAAGTTGATGCCAAGGGCAGAGGGTCCTTTTCAAATCATGGAAAGGATCAATGATAATGCATACAAAGTTGATCTTGGAGGGCAATTTGGAGTTTCATCAACTTTCAATATTGGTGACCTAGCTCCTTCTTTAGAAGATGACGAGTTGAGGACAACTCCTTTCGAAGAAGGGGAGGATGATGCAAATCACGAAAGTCCTATTAGCCCTAGTCACAATTCTCATTCAAGTCCAAGCACAAGTCCAAGTTACGTTTCATCCAAAGAAGTAATACTGGCGAAATCATTTGAAGACCAAACCTTGGATTCTTTTGCTGCTCATGGTCCGTTTGGTTTTAATCATGGATTGACTTGCTTAATTGCTCATTAAGCACGTTAATTGAAGCATTTTTGAACAGCCATTTCAGTTGGAGAATGGAGAGGAACTCAAGGAGAAACTTCAATGCATGAATAATGGAGGCGTGAATCAAGGGGGGGTTACAAATGCATCTCCAACGTTTTTCTTGCTGAATTTGTGGCTGATTGCTTAGCTCATTTACATGCGTTTAATAAGGACGTTAAGGGGCATATGAAGACTAAGAGGCTGCTGCACTTAGACGTAATTTAGGCTTAGTTTCATTTTCGTTGTTTAAAGCTTTAATAAAATTAGTTTGCTTCTTTAAGTTAAGCAATGATTGTTAGTTCTTTTAGTGGCTTATAAAAAGCATGTAATTGTAGTTTGTAATCAGATTTTGATCAATGAAAAAGAGCTTTTGCTTGAACTTAAAAACTGATTATTTGTTTATGAAATAACCGGTTTTTATACCAAGTTAGACTTGAAGAGATTGAGTGGTCAAGTGAGTAATCCTTCCATACAATTTGAACTTAGTAGGTTGAGTGAGAAATCCTTGCCTTCATATCCTTGTTTGTTAAGTGAGTAATCTTTGCAAACCTACACCTAAATTCTACATAAACGTACCTAAACACCAACCTAAAAACAATCCTTTGCTTAAGCTTGATTCATTAACTTGTTTAAACTAATTTCATCCATTAGTTTTCACATCACAAACACATTCAAACAAAGCTAACTGAATCAAATGAAAGTCAAGCACATTCAAACAAAGCTATTTTAATCGAATGAAAGTCAATTACATTCTACAAAGCTAATTGAATCAAATGAAAGTCAAACACATTCAAACAAAGCTAATTGAATCAAATGAGAGTCAAATACATTCAACAAAGCTAATTGAATCAAATGAAAGTCAAACACATTCAAACTAAGCTAATTGAATCAAATGAAAGTCAAGCACATTCAAACAAAGCTATTTTAATCAAATGAAAGTCAAATACATTCTACAAAGCTAATTGAATCAAATGAAAGTAAAACACATTCAAACAAAGCTATTTGAATCAAATGAAAGTCAAACACATTCAAACAATGCTATTTGAATCAAATGAGAGTCAAATACATTAAAACAAAGCTAATTAAATCAAATAAAAGTCTAATACATTCTACAAAGCTAATTGAATTAAATTAAAGTCAAACACATTCAAACAAAGCTAATTGAATCAAATGAAAGTCAAACACATTCAAACAAAGATTTTGAATCAAATGAAAGTCAAATACATTCTACAAAGCTAATTGAATCAAATGAAAGTCAAACACATTCAAATAAAGCTATTTGAATCAAATGAAAGTCAAATACATTCTACAAAGCTAATTGAATCAAATGAAAGTCAAACACATTCAAACAAAGCTATTTGAATCAAAGGAGAGTCAAATAAATTCAAACAAAGCTAATTAAATAAAATAAAAGTAAAATACATTCTACAAAGCTAGTTGAATCAAATGAAAGTCAAACACATTCAAACAAAGCCTTTTAAATCAAATGAAAGTCAAACACATTCAAACAAAGCTAATTAAATCAAATAAAAGTCAAATACATTCTACAAAGCAAATTGAATCATATAAAAGTCAAACACATTCAAACAAAAGCTAATTGAATCAAATGGAAGTCAAATACATTCCACAAAGCTAATTGAATTAAATAAGCTAATTCAAAATAAGCTAATCGAATTAAATTAAAGTCAAACACATTCAAAATAAGCTAATATAATTAAATTAAAGTCAATCACATTCAAACAAAGCTTTCGAACCAAGTGAAAGTCAAATACATTCTACAAAGCTAATTGAATCAAATGAAAATCAAATACATTCTACTAAGCTAATTGAATCAAATGAAAGTCAAACACATTCAAACAAAGCTATTTGAATCAAATGACAGTCAAATACATTTTACAAAGCTAATTGAATCAAATGAAAGTCAAACACATTCAAACAAAGCTAATTGAATCAAATGAAAGTCAAACATATTCAAACAAAGCTATTTTAATCAAATGAAAGTCAAATACGTTCAACAAAGCTAATTGTATCAAATGAAAGTCAAACACATTCAAATAAAGCTATTTGAATCAAATGAAAGTCAAACGCATTCAAACAAAGTTATTTAAATCAAATGAAAGTGAAATTCATTCTACAAAGCTAATTGAATCAAATGAAAGTTAAACACATTCAAACAAAGCTATTTGAATCAAATGAGAGTCAAATACATTCAAACAAAGCTAATTAAATCAAATAAAAGTCAAACACATTAAAACAAAGCTAATTGAATCAAATGTAAGTCAAATACATTCAAAAAAGCTAATAGAATAAAATGAAAGTCAAACACATTCAAACAAAGCAAATTGAATCAAATGAAAGTCAAACACATTCAAACAAAGCTATTTTAATCAAATGAAAGTCGAATACATTCTACAAAGCTAATTGAATCAAATAAAAGTCAAACACATTCAAACAAAGCTATTTGAATCAAATGAGAGTCAAACACGTTCAAACAAAGCTAATTAAATCAAATAAAAGTCAAATACATTCTACAAAGCTAATTGAATCAAATAAAAGTCAAACACATTCAAACAAAGCCTTTTAAATTAAATAAAAGTCAAACACATTCAAAAAAAGCTTTTTAATTTAAATGAAAGTCAAACACATTCAAACAAAGCTATATAAATCAAAAGAAAGTGAAATGCAATCTACAAAGCAAATTGAATCAAATGAAATTCAATCACATTCAAACAAAGCTATTTGAATCAAATGAAAGTCAAATACATTCTACAAAGCTAATTGAATCAAATGAAACTCAAACACATTCAAACAAAGCTATTTGAATCAAATGAGAGTCAAACATGTTCAAACAAAGCTAATTAAATCAAATAAAAGTAAAAAACATTCAAACAAAGATATTTGAATCAAATGAAAGTCAAATACATTCTACAAAGCTAATTGGATCAAATGGAAGTCAAACACATTCAAACAAAGCTATTTGAATCAAATGAAAGTCAATTACGTTCTACAAAGCTAATTGAATCAAATAAAAGTGAAACACATTCAAACAAAGCTATTTGAATTAAATGAGAGTCAAAAACTTTCAAACAAAGCTAATTAAATCAAATAAAAGTCAAATACATTCTACAAAGCTAATTAAATCAAATGAAAGTCAAACACATTCAAACAAAGCTAATTGAATAAAATGAAAGTCAATCACATTCAAACAAAGCTATTTTAATCGAATGAAAGTCAATTACATTCTACAAAGCTAATTGAATCAAATGAAAGTCAAACACATTCCAACAAAGCTATTTGAATCAAATGAAAGTCAAACACATTCAAACAAAGCTATTTTAATCAAATGAGAGTCAAATACATTATAACAAAGCTAATTAAATCAAATAAAAGTCTAATACATTCTACAAAGCTAATTGAATTAAATTAAAGTCAAACACATTCAAACAAAGCTAATTGAATCAAATGAAAGTCAAACACATTCAAACAAAGATTTCGAATCGAATGAAAGTCAAATACATTCTACAAAGCTAATTGAATCAAATGAAAGTCAAACACATTCAAATAAAGCTATTTCAATCAAATAAAAGTCAAATACATTCTACAAAGCTAATTGAATCAAATGAAAGTCAAACACATTCAAACAAAGCTATTTGAATGAAATGAGAGTCAAATAAATTTAAACAAAGCTAATTAAATCAAATAAAAGTAAAATACATTCTACAAAGCTAATTGAATCAAATGAAAGTCAAACACATTCAAACAAAGCCTTTTAAATCAAATGAAAGTCAAACACATTCAAAAAAAGCTTTTTAATTTAAATGAAAGTCAAACACATTCAAACAAAGCTATATAAATCAAATGAAAGTGAAATGCATTCTACAAACCAAATTGAATTAAATGTAATTCAAACACATTCAAACAAAGCTATTTGAATCAAATGACAGTAAAATACATTCTACAAAGCTAATTGAATCAAATGAAAGTCAAACACATTCAAACAAAGCTATTTGAATCAAATGAAAGTCAAATACATTCTACAAAGCTAATTGAATCAAATGAAAGTCAAAGACATTCAAACAAAGCTAATTGAATCAAATGAAAGTCAAAGAGATTCAAACAAAGCTAATTGAATCAAATGAAAGTCAAACACATTCAAACAAAGCTATTTTAATTAAATGAATGTCAAATACATTCTACAAAGCTAATTGAATCAAATGAAAGTCAAACACATTGAAACAAAGCTATTTGAAGAAAATGAAAGTCAAATACATTCTACAAAGCAAATTGAAACAAATGAAAGTCAAACACAGTCAAACAAAGTTATTTGACTCAAATGAAAGTCAAATACATTCTACAAAGCTAATTGAATCAAATGAAAGTCAAACACATTCAAACAAAGCTATTTGAAACAAATGAAAGTCAAATACGTTCTACAAAGCAAATTGTATCATATGAAAGTCAAACGCAATCAAATAAAGCTATTTGAGTCAAATGAAAGTCAAACACATTCAAACAAAGTTGTTTAAATTAAATTAAAGTGAAATATATTCTACAAAGCTAATTGAATCAAATGAAACTCAAACACATTCAAACAAAGCTATTTGAATCAAATGAGAGTCAAATACATTCAAACAAAGCTAATTAAATCAAATAAAAGTCAAACACATTAAAACAAAGCTAATTGAATCAAATGTAAGTCAAATACATTCAACAAAGCTAATAGAATAAAATGAAAGTCAAACACATTCAAACAAAGCAAATTGAATCAAATGAAAGTCAAACACATTCAAACAAAGCTATTTTAATCAAATGAAAGTCGAATACATTCTACAAAGCTAATTGAATCAAATAAAAGTCAAACACATTCAAACAAAGCTATTTGAATCAAATGAGAGTCAAACACGTTCAAACAAAGCTAATTAAATCAAATAAAAGTCAAATACATTCTACAAAGCTAATTGAATCAAATAAAAGTCAAACACATTCAAACAAAGCCTTTTAAATTAAATAAAAGTCAAACACATTCAGAAAAAGCTTTTTAATTTAAATGAAAGTCAAACACATTCAAACAAAGCTATATAAATCAAAAGAAAGTGAAATGCAATCTACAAAGCAAATTGAATCAAATGAAATTCAATCACATTCAAACAAAGCTATTTGAATCAAATGAAAGTCAAATACATTCTACAAAGCTAATTGAATCAAATGAAACTCAAACACATTCAAACAAAGCTATTTGAATCAAATGAGAGTCAAACATGTTCAAACAAAGCTAATTAAATCAAATAAAAGTAAAAAACATTCAAACAAAGATATTTGAATCAAATGAAAGTCAAATACATTCTACAAAGCTAATTGGATCAAATGGAAGTCAAACACATTCAAACAAAGCTATTTGAATCAAATGAAAGTCAATTACGTTCTACAAAGCTAATTGAATCAAATAAAAGTGAAACACATTCAAACAAAGCTATTTGAATTAAATGAGAGTCAAAAACTTTCAAACAAAGCTAATTAAATTAAATAAAAGTCAAATACATTCTACAAAGCTAATTAAATCAAATGAAAGTCAAACACATTCAAACAAAGCTAATTGAATCAAATGAAAGTCAAATACATTCAACAAAGCTAATTGAATCAAATGAAAGTCAAACACATTCAAACAAAGCTAATTGAATAAAATGAAAGTCAATCACATTCAAACAAAGCTATTTTAATCGAATGAAAGTCAATTACATTCTACAAAGCTAATTGAATCAAATGAAAGTCAAACACATTCCAACAAAGCTATTTGAATCAAATGAAAGTCAAACACATTCAAACAAAGCTATTTTAATCAAATGAGAGTCAAATACATTAAAACAAAGCTAATTAAATCAAATAAAAGTCTAATACATTCTACAAAGCTAATTGAATTAAATTAAAGTCAAACACATTCAAACAAAGCTAATTGAATCAAATGAAAGTCAAACACATTCAAACAAAGATTTCGAATCGAATGAAAGTCAAATACATTCTACAAAGCTAATTGAATCAAATGAAAGTCAAACACATTCAAATAAAGCTATTTCAATCAAATGAAAGTCAAATACATTCTACAAAGCTAATTGAATCAAATGAAAGTCAAACACATTCAAACAAAGCTATTTGAATGAAATGAGAGTCAAATAAATTTAAACAAAGCTAATTAAATCAAATAAAAGTAAAATACATTCTACAAAGCTAATTGAATCAAATGAAAGTCAAACACATTCAAACAAAGCCTTTTAAATCAAATGAAAGTCAAACACATTCAAAAAAAGCTTTTTAATTTAAATGAAAGTCAAACACATTCAAACAAAGCTATATAAATCAAATGAAAGTGAAATGCATTCTACAAACCAAATTGAATTAAATGTAATTCAAACACATTCAAACAAAGCTATTTGAATCAAATGACAGTAAAATACATTCTACAAAGCTAATTGAATCAAATGAAAGTCAAACACATTCAAACAAAGCTATTTAAATCAAATGAAAGTCAAATACATTCTACAAAGCTAATTGAATCAAATGAAAGTCAAAGACATTCAAACAAAGCTAATTGAATCAAATGAAAGTCAAAGACATTCAAACAAAGCTAATTGAATCAAATGAAAGTCAAACACATTCAAACAAAGCTATTGTAATTAAATGAATGTCAAATACATTCTACAAAGCTAATTGAATCAAATGAAAGTCAAACACATTGAAACAAAGCTATTTGAAGAAAATGAAAGTCAAATACATTCTACAAAGCAAATTGAAACAAATGAAAGTCAAACACAGTCAAACAAAGTTATTTGACTCAAATGAAAGTCAAATACATTCTACAAAGCTAATTAAATCAAATGAAAGTCAAACACATTCAAACAAAGCTATTTGAATCAAATGAAAGTCAAATACGTTCTACAAAGCAAATTGTATCATATGAAAGTCAAACGCAATCAAATAAAGCTATTTGAGTCAAATGAAAGTCAAACACATTCAAACAAAGTTGTTTAAATTAAATTAAAGTGAAATATATTCTACAAAGCTAATTGAATCAAATGAAACTCAAACACATTCAAACAAAGCTATTTGAATCAAATGAGAGTCAAATACATTCAAACAAAGCTAATTAAATCAAATAAAAGTCAAACACATTAAAACAAAGCTAATTGAATCAAATGTAAGTCAAATACATTCAACAAAGCTAATAGAATAAAATGAAAGTCAAACACATTCAAACAAAGCAAATTGAATCAAATGAAAGTCAAACACATTCAAACAAAGCTATTTTAATTAAATGAAAGTCGAATACATTCTACAAAGCTAATTGAATCAAATAAAAGTCAAACACATTCAAACAAAGCTATTTGAATCAAATGAGAGTCAAACACGTTCAAACAAAGCTAATTAAATCAAATAAAAGTCAAATACATTCTACAAAGCTAATTGAATCAAATAAAAGTCAAACACATTCAAACAAAGCCTTTTAAATTAAATAAAAGTCAAACACATTCAGAAAAAGCTTTTTAATTTAAATGAAAGTCAAACACATTCAAACAAAGCTATATAAATCAAAAGAAAGTGAAATGCAATCTACAAAGCAAATTGAATCAAATGAAATTCAATCACATTCAAACAAAGCTATTTGAATCAAATGAAAGTCAAATACATTCTACAAAGCTAATTGAATCAAATGAAACTCAAACACATTCAAACAAAGCTATTTGAATCAAATGAGAGTCAAACATGTTCAAACAAAGCTAATTAAATCAAATAAAAGTAAAAAACATTCAAACAAAGATATTTGAATCAAATGAAAGTCAAATACATTCTACAAAGCTAATTGGATCAAATGGAAGTCAAACACATTCAAACAAAGCTATTTGAATCAAATGAAAGTCAATTACGTTCTACAAAGCTAATTGAATCAAATAAAAGTGAAACACATTCAAACAAAGCTATTTGAATTAAATGAGAGTCAAAAACTTTCAAACAAAGCTAATTAAATCAAATAAAAGTCAAATACATTCTACAAAGCTAATTAAATCAAATGAAAGTCAAACACATTCAAACAAAGCTAATTGAATCAAATGAAAGTCAAATACATTCAACAAAGCTAATTGAATCAAATGAAAGTCAAACACATTCAAACAAAGCTAATTGAATAAAATGAAAGTCAATCACATTCAAACAAAGCTATTTTAATCGAATGAAAGTCAATTACATTCTACAAAGCTAATTGAATCAAATGAAAGTCAAACACATTCCAACAAAGCTATTTGAATCAAATGAAAGTCAAACACATTCAAACAAAGCTATTTTAATCAAATGAGAGTCAAATACATTAAAACAAAGCTAATTAAATCAAATAAAAGTCTAATACATTCTACAAAGCTAATTGAATTAAATTAAAGTCAAACACATTCAAACAAAGCTAATTGAATCAAATGAAAGTCAAACACATTCAAACAAAGATTTCGAATCGAATGAAAGTCAAATACATTCTACAAAGCTAATTGAATCAAATGAAAGTCAAACACATTCAAATAAAGCTATTTCAATCAAATGAAAGTCAAATACATTCTACAAAGCTAATTGAATCAAATGAAAGTCAAACACATTCAAACAAAGCTATTTGAATGAAATGAGAGTCAAATAAATTTAAACAAAGCTAATTAAATCAAATAAAAGTAAAATACATTCTACAAAGCTAATTGAATCAAATGAAAGTCAAACACATTCAAACAAAGCCTTTTAAATCAAATGAAAGTCAAACACATTCAAAAAAAGCTTTTTAATTTAAATGAAAGTCAAACACATTCAAACAAAGCTATATAAATCAAATGAAAGTGAAATGCATTCTACAAACCAAATTGAATTAAATGTAATTCAAACACATTCAAACAAAGCTATTTGAATCAAATGACAGTAAAATACATTCTACAAAGCTAATTGAATCAAATGAAAGTCAAACACATTCAAACAAAGCTATTTGAATCAAATGAAAGTCAAATACATTCTACAAAGCTAATTGAATCAAATGAAAGTCAAAGACATTCAAACAAAGCTAATTGAATCAAATGAAAGTCAAAGACATTCAAACAAAGCTAATTGAATCAAATGAAAGTCAAACACATTCAAACAAAGCTATTGTAATTAAATGAATGTCAAATACATTCTACAAAGCTAATTGAATCAAATGAAAGTCAAACACATTGAAACAAAGCTATTTGAAGAAAATGAAAGTCAAATACATTCTACAAAGCAAATTGAAACAAATGAAAGTCAAACACTGTCAAACAAAGTTATTTGACTCAAATGAAAGTCAAATACATTCTACAAAGCTAATTGAATCAAATGAAAGTCAAACACATTCAAACAAAGCTATTTGAATCAAATGAAAGTCAAATACGTTCTACAAAGCAAATTGTATCATATGAAAGTCAAACGCAATCAAATAAAGCTATTTGAGTCAAATGAAAGTCAAACACATTCAAACAAAGTTGTTTAAATTAAATTAAAGTGAAATATATTCTACAAAGCTAATTGAATCAAATGAAACTCAAACACATTCAAACAAAGCTATTTGAATCAAATGAGAGTCAAACATGTTCAAACAAAGCTAATTAAATCAAATAAAAGTCAAATACATTCTACAAAGCTAATTGAATCAAATAAAAGTCAAAAACATTCAAACAAAGCTATTTGAATCAAATGAAAGTCAAATACATTCTAATAAGCTAATTGCATTAAATGAAAGTCAAACACATTCAAACAAAGCTATTTGAATCAAATGAAAGTCAAATACGTTCTACAAAGCTAATTGAATCAAATAAAAGTGAAACACATTCAAACAAAACTATTTGAATTAAATGAGAGTCAAAAACTTTCAAACAAAGCTAATTAAATCAAATAAAAGTCAAATACATTCTACAAAGCTAATTAAATCAAATGAAAGTCAAACACATTCAAACAAAGCTAATTGAATCAAATGAAAGTCAAATACATTCAACAAAGCTAACTGAATCAAATGAAAGTCAAACACATTCAAACAAAGCTAATTGAATCAAATGAAAGTCTAGCACATTCAAACAAAGCTATTTTAATCGAATGAAAGTCAATTACATTCTACAAAGCTAATTGAATATAATGAAAGTCAAACACATTCAAACAAAGCTATTTGAATCGAATGAAAGTCAAACACGTTCTACAAAGCTAATTGTATCATATGAAAGTCAAACGCAATCAAACAAAGCTATTTGAATCAAATGAAAGTCAAACACATTCAAACAATGCTATTTGAATCAAATGAGAGTCAAATACGTTAAAACAAAGCTAATTAAATCATATAAAAGTCTAATACATGCTACAAAGCTAATTATATTAAATTAAAGTCAAACACATTCAAACAAAGCTAATTGAATCAAATGAAAGTCAAACACATTCAAACAAAGCTATTTGAATCAAATGAAAGTCTAGCACATTCAAACAAAGCTATTTGAATCAAATGAGAGTTAAACATGTTTAAACAAAGCTAATTAAATCAAATAAAAGTCAAATACATTCTACAAAGCTAATTGAATCAAATGAAAGTCAAAAACATTCAAACAAAGATATTTGAATCAAATGAAAGTCAAATACATTCTACTAAGCTAATTGGGTCAAATGAAAGTCAAACACATTCAAACAAAGCTATTTGAATCAAATGAAAGTCAAATACGTTCTACAAAGCTGATTGAATCAAATAAAAGTGAAACACATTCAAACAAAGCTATTTGAATTAAATGAGAGTCAAAAACTTTCAAACAAAGCTAATTAAATCAAATAAAAGTCAAATACATTCTACGAAGCTAATTGAATCAAATGAAACTCAAACACATTCAAACAAAGCTATTTGAATCAAATGAGAGTCAAACATGTTCAAACAAAGCTAATTAAATCAAATAAAATTCAAATACATTCTACAAAGCTAATTGAATCAAATGAAAGTCGAAAACATTCAAACAAAGATATTTGAATCAAATGAAAGTCAAATACATTCTACTAAGCTAATTGGATCAAATGAAAGTCAAACACATTCAAACAAAGCTATTTGAATCAAATGAAAGTCAAATACGTTCTACAAAGCTGATTGAATCAAATAAAAGTGAAACACATTCAAACAAAGCTATTTGAATTAAATGAGAGTCAAAAACTTTCAAACAAAGCTAATTAAATCAAATAAAAGTCAAATACATTCTACAAAGCTAATTAAATCAAATGAAAGTCAAACACATTCAAACAAAGCTAATTGAATCAAATGAAAGTCAAATACATTCAACAAAGCTAATAGAATCAAATGAAAGTCAAACACATTCAAACAAAGCAAATTGAATCAAATGAAAGTCAAACACATTCAAACAAAGCTATTTTAATCAAATGAATGTCAAATACGTTCAACAAAGCTAATTGTATCAAATGAAAGTCAAACACATTAAAATAATGCTATTTGAATCAAATGAAAGTCAAACGAATTGAAACAAAGTTATTTAAATCAAATGAAAGTGAAATGCATTCTAGAAAGCTAATTGAATCAATGGAAAGTTAAACGCATTCAAACAAAGCTATTTGAATCAAATGAGAGTCAAATACATTCTACAAAGCTAATTGAATCAAATGAAAGTCAAACTCATTCAAACAAAGCTAATTAAATCAAATGAAAGTCAAACACATTAAAATAAAGCTATTTGAATCAAATGAAAGTCAAACACATTCAAACAGAGCTATTTTAATTAAATGAATGTCAAATACATTCTACAAAGCTAATTGAATAAAATGAAAGTCAAACACATTCAAATAAAGCTATTTGAATCAAATGAAAGTCAAATACATTCTACAAAGCTAATTGAATCAAATGAAAGTCAAACACATTCAAACAAAGCCTTTTAAATCAAATGAAAGTCAAACACATTCAAAAAAAGCTATTTGAATCAAATGAAAGTCAAACACATTCAAACAAAGCCTTTTAAATCAAATGAAAGTCAAACATATTCAAAAAAAGCTTTTTAATTAAAATGATAGTCAAACACATTTAAACAAAGCTATATAAATCAAATGAAAGTCAAACACATTCAAACAAAGCTAATTGAATCAAATGAAAGTCAAACATATTCAAACAAAGCTATTTTAATCAAATGAATGTCAAATACGTTCAACAAAGCTAATTGTATCAAATGAAAGTCAAACACATTCAAATAAAGCTAATTGAATCAAATGAAAGTCAAACGCATTCAAACAAAGTTATTTAAATCAAATGAAAGTGAAATTCATTCTACAAAGCTAATTGAATCAAATGAAAGTTAAACTGATGTAAATCTAAATACCCCCTCCCGAATATGGGTTGATGGATTTAAAAATACTTATAGTTAGAATACTCAAATATCATGGAACAAGATAAAAGGGCCAAAACTCAAGGACACACTCAAAGTTTTGGGGTTTTAGGCCAGAGATAAGACTCACTCAATCTCTCCTAAGCTTATCACTCAAGACTCACTCAAAGCAATAAGGGAACACTTGAACTTGAGACAAACTCTAAGTTAAAATGCTATAAACACAAGGTTTTTTATCAAATCTTAAAACTCTCCTTAATTTCTGTTTTGCTCTCCCTTTTATAGAGGAAAGGAGCAGCAAAAGCACACCAAAAGCCAAGGAAACCGTCCAAGAATGAAAGGCCAACAGCCAATGGTTTCCTCCTTGATTTAAGCTAAGTAATGAAAGCATAATAAAGCCTATTGATAACCCCCCATTACAACCGGCCAAGAGCTAGATTCTTGGCATTATTTCAGCAACATTAACTAGCACATAAGTTAATAATAGATAGTAAATGGCCTAGGATCCACACGCTCAAAATAGTCATGAAATGCGTCCAAAATGTGATGCTAGCCAACCGTGTACCAATCTTCAATCTTCCCATGAAATGCAGCATAGAATTTCACCCTTCTTTGTGAATGGGAAAAACCCAAGAGTCTCTAAGACTAAAGCAACAGGTTCATTAGATGTCCACTTTGGATCATTCCCCCCTTCTTCAAAAGAGTTTGCCCTCAAACTTGAATCATCAAAGTATGGTGATAAATCCCCTACATTGAAAGTCGCACTAACACCCATCAATTTGTCTGGTAGCTCAATTTTGTAAGCACTATCGTTCACCCTCTCAAGAACCTTAAAAGGACCATCAGAACGAGGCATAAGCTTGTTTTTGCGAAGCTTAGGGAACCTCTCCTTCCTCAAATGCACCCAAACCAAGTCCCCGGGATGAAAAATAGGCTGTTTGCGTTTCTTATTAGCTCGCTCTTGGTATTTTTTATTCATCTCCTCAATTCTTTTCTTCACTTGCTCACAGGTTTTTTGAAAGGTTTCCACCCTCTTTTTAGCATCTTTCTCTACCATGTCACTCTTAACCATAGGAACAAGATCAATCGGCACAAATGGGTTCACTCCATAAACTACTTCAAATGGAGAACGGGAAGTAGTTAGGGAATGAGCTCTATTGTAAGCAAACTCCGCATGGGCTAATTTCATGTCCCAATCTTTTTGCGTTTTGCTCACAAGACCTCGTAACAAAGTACCCAAAGTTCTATTAGTGACCTCGGTTTGCCCATCGGTTTGGGGATGATGAGAGGTACTAAATAGTAACTTGGTACCCACAAGTTTCCATAGGGTTCTCCAAAAGTGACTAAGGAATTTGAAGTCCCTATCAGATACTATACTTCGAGGAATGCCATGGAGTTTGACAATTTCCTTGAAGTACAGCTCGGCCACTTTCACGGCATCATCAGTTTTATTACAAGCTACAAAGTGTGCCATTTTAGAGAATCTATCTACAACAACCATGATGCTATCTCTTCCCCTTTGAGTGCAAGGCAATCCAACAATGAAATCCATGCTAACACTTTCCCATGGAGCATCCGGAACTGGCAACGGAGTATAAAGACCCTTTGTGAAGTGTCCCTTAGCCTTTTGACAAGTAGCACATCTCTCCACAACATGAGTAACATCCTTGATCATTCTAGGCCAATAGAAGTGTTCACCTAGAATATCAAGAGTCTTTTGTATCCCAAAATGACCGGCTAAACCTCCACCATGCACTTCTCTCACTAATAACTCCCTAACCCCACTCTTCGGAACACATAGCTTGTTACCTTTAAAGAGGTAGCCATCTTGTCTCACAAACTCTTTGGTAGGATTCTCTATCTCGCTAGCAAAGTCGGGATCATTTATGTAACATTCCTTGAGTTGTTCAAAACCCAAGATCTTAGCATCCACGATGGAAAGTAAGTAGCTCCGACGAGACAATGCATCGGCCACAACATTACTCTTTCCATCCTTGTACTTGGAGCTAAAGGTAAATGATTGGAGAAACTCCACCCATTTAGCATGTCTCTTGTTGAGTTTTTGTTGCCCATGAATAAATTTCAGAGCCTCATGATCGGAATGAAGAACAAATGGTTTTGGTCTAAGGTAGTGAGACCAATGATCAAGTGCTCTAACTATGGCATAGAACTCACGGTCATAAGTGGAATAGTTCAACTTAGCCCCATTCAACTTCTCACTAAAGTAACTCACGGGCTTCTTCTCTTGAATCAAAACAGCACCTATTCCAATCCCACTTGCATCACACTCTACCTCAAACACTTTGTTGAAATCTGGTAGCACAAGTATAGGAGCGTTGCAAAGCATATGTTTAACCTTCTCAAAGGCTCGTTGAGCATTTTCTTCCCATACGAACTCACCCTTTTTGGTCAACTCGGTGATTGGAGCCATGATGGTAGAGAAGTTTTTGATGAACCGCCTATAGAAGGAGGCAAGTCCATGAAAACTTCTAACTTCGTGCACATTGGTTGGAGCCAACCAAGACTGGACTGCTTTTACCTTCTCCGGATCTACATGAACCCCCTCTCCTGTTACAATGTATCCTAAGAATACAACACTAGGAGTCATGAATACACATTTTTCAAGCTTACCATACAACTTCACCTCCCTCAATTTTTCAAACAATCTCCTCAAATGAATTACATGATCATCATTGTTTTTACTATACACAAGAATGTCATCTAAGTAAACAACAACAAAATCATTAAGAAAAGGACGGAGAACTTCATTCATCAATCTCATGAAGGAGCTTGGGGCATTGCAAAGCCCAAATGGCATCACTAACCACTCATACAACCCTTGTTTTGTTTTGAAAGCCGTCTTCCACTCATCCCCCTCTCGAATTCTCATTTGATGGTACCCACTCCTTAAATCTATTTTGGAAAAGACTAAGGCACCACTCAACTCATCTAACATATCTTGCAATCGAGGCATAGGAAAACGGTATTTGACCGTTATATTGTTAATGGAACGACTATCAACACACATTCTCCAAGTACCATCTTTTTTTGGTACTAAGAGGGCTGGAACCGCGCAAGGACTAAGGCTTTCTCTCACATAACCTCTCTCAAGTAATTCGTTCACTTGCTTTTCAAGTTCCTTACTCTCTTCCGGATTACACCTATAGGCAGCCTTGTTGGGCAAAGGTGCTCCTGGAATTAAGTCAATGGCGTGCTCAATGCCTCTAATTGGAGGTAGGCCTTTGGGCAAGTCATTGGGGAACACATCTTGGTACTCTTCTAATAACTCATTTAGCATGGATGAGTTAATACAAGTAGTACCATTATCATCTTTGGTCCTTACCACCAAAGCATACCCTCCCCCCATTTCTTTCATTATTCGTTCATATTCATTACAAGTTACAAGATAGTTGCTTTTCTCTTTTTCTTTCTTAGCAACTTTAGGAGGTAAAGGCACTAACTTAACTTTTCTACCATTTTTGGTAGTTACAATATACACATTAGTTTTCCCTTTATGCTTCGAATCATGATCAAACTGCCACGGTCTTCCAAGCAACAAATGACACGCATCCATAGGAAGAATATCACACCAACGCTCATCTTCGAACCCTCCAATGGAATAAGACACCAATGCTTGCTTCTTGACTCTAATGCTTGTGCCATCATTCAACCAATTGAGCTTGTAAGGTTCACCATGGTCTCTAGTGGGTAGCTTCAATTTACTCACAGCCTCGGATGAAACAACATCTGTTTGGGCACCACTATCAACAATCACATTGCAAGTCTTCTCTCCTATCTTGCATCTAGTGTGGAACAAGTTGTTTCGTTGTTTAAGATCAATTTCGGGTTCATTATACAAGATTCTACGAACCACCATCATGTTGAACTCATCTTCGGGTTGAATCTCTTCCTCATACTCTTCATCAAACTCGCAACCCTCCTCATGAGCCACAAAGTTATAGACCTTTTCTTCCTCATCCATGAGAGCACATTGAGAGGCTGTTAACACACTCTTACTAGGACATTCCGATGCAATATGTCCTCTCCCATGACACTTGAAGCATTTTCTCCTAGTTGAAAGCTCACTAGGCGAAACTACTTGTTTTTCTTTCCCTTTTGATGAGCTAGGTGAAAAGGTTTTACTTTGAAAAGTACTCCCTTTAGAGTTGAAAGGAGTAAATTTCGAAGTATTCTTGAAAGAAGAAGTTTTGGGCTTCTCTTTCTCCTTTTCTTCTTTAAGTTGAGACTCATACTTCAAAGCTAGTTTGCATACATCACTAAAAGTGGCATAATGAGTAACTTCCACTTTCCTATTAATTTCTTTGGTCAACCCCTTGACAAATCTAGCAATTTTGTAAGCCTCCTTTTCTTGCAAGTCGCAAGTCAAGCCTAACCTTTCAAATTCTTTTATGTAATCCTCCACACTCATGTTTTCTTGTGATAGGTGGGTTAATTTTAAGTATTGATCTTGTTCATACTCTTTACTTACCCATTTTTCCCTCATTTTCTTTTTTAATTTTTCCCACGAGTCTATCTTATCTTTCCCTTCTCTTCTTCTATTTGACTTGAGGTTTTCATACCACAATGCAGCTAGTTTAGTGAGTTTAAGGACAGCCAACTTGAACCGTTTCCTATCATCATACCCCTTGTAATCAAAAACGGTTTCAATTTGCCTAACCCAATCTAAGAAAGCCTCACAATCATGCCCTCCATCAAATTCATGCATATCAATTTTTAGACCCCTATCTTCATCAAATTGTCTAAAATTGTTACCACTATTTTCATCCTCCTCCTCTAATTCATTTATTTTCCTAGTGGCTTTAAGGAGCATATCAGATATGGCATCCATCCTAGTATCTTGTTGTGCCCTAGAGACTTCACTCTCTTCTGTTTTTTTCTCCAAATTCTCCAATTTTTCAGTGATTACTTGCAACATTCTAGCAAGCTCCTCACTAGACATGATTTCCACTATTTTGCTTGGATATTACAAGTACAATGAAAACTGCCGAAATTAGAGACAAAATGAAAAACGAAAAGTGCCTCTAGACTCTCAAAGGCTTACAAATTCAGAATATTCAGATCAAAACAACCAATTTTCAAAAAAGAAATTCCTCAAAAGCTTTTCGGATGAGGGAGAAATCTTCAATTGAATTCTGCCTTCCTGGTTTTGCCTCTTTTCTGCGCTGCTGCGAAAAACCTGCCCAGTTTATTAGCAGAAAGATTCCAAAATATCTGAAAATTTTTGTGAGTAATCTACGCAAAAAAATATCCAGATTCAAAAAAGAAATAACTCGATTTGGACAGAAAACGAAGGAGATATGTCCTTCTCAAACCGCAACTCCAAACTGATTGAATTCTGCCGTTTTGCTCCAAACGCCTTCAAACTCGATTTTCTTTAAGAAAACCCTTAACTAGGCTCTGATACCAGATGATGTAAATCTAAATACCTGACCAAGATGGTCAAGGGTCAATCATCCATGGTCAAGATAAGGAAGTCCAAAACGGTGCTAGTGAGCAAGGTACTGATGGAATCTTTTTGTCCAAATCATTCTTCAATCCAATGCACGGTTTTAGTCCAAAGAGTTTAACAAATGGTTACACTTCTCTTAGTGTAACTAATCTTGTTGAAGGCATCTAGTTAAACTGATGGAATCTTTTTGTCCAAATCATTCTTCAATCCAATGCACGGTTTTAGTCCAAAGAGTTTAACAAATGGTTACACTTCTCTTAGTGTAACTAATCTTGTTGAAGGCATCTAGTTAATGTGTCGTTTTTCCAAGCTTGAAGCCACGCATGATTGATGCATTTGAGAGTTACATTGGACTGATTATGAAGGCGTGATTCAAGGCTTGTGTTGGGCGTGAATTAAGGCATTGGTTGGCTGATTATTCTACCTCTTTACTTGGGGGTTATTTGTACTTAATTAGAGAGTTGTTGCTGGAATAAAGGAGCTTGAATCAAGGGTTTAAATGGGAGGTTACAAGCGTGACTCAAGGGGGCTGTTTGCACGTTTCTTGGACGTTGAAGATGCTCTTTGAAGACTTCATGTTTGCTGAACGTTTCCTCTTTAATTTAAGCATAGTTTTAAGCTTAATTGAGTAGTTTTATTTTGTTGTTATGAGGGATTAATTGGACGGTTATATGAGCCTCTTAATCACCTTATAGTTAGTATCTTATTTTGTCTTTTAAATTAGGCAAGTGATGGATGATCATTAAAAGTTGTAAAGAGGAATCCCATGTTCCTTTATGTAACTTATACACTACTATAAATAGTGTGCTATGCATGAATGAAAAGTATCCAGAAATTTGCTTAAACACTTGTGTTTTGATTGATTAAACGTGACTTAGTAACTAGTCATTTTTAAGGTCCAAGTTTGTTAGCTCAAATTTGAAGAGTGCTAGTTTTGGTAGAGTGTTCCCAAACCTAGGAGCTTGCGTAGTGAACGAGTGGGTTGAGTGTTCCCTATTCCTAACTACACCAAGCAAAGGGTGAGTGTTCCCCTTTGTTATATCCGAAGCTAGGGTGAGTGTTCCCCTATTTTCACCTTCATTGTTCACGATTTCACTAAGACCCCTTAACACATACTTTTGTAACAAGGTTCTCATCTTGTTTACACATCATTTGGCGCGTCAGGTAGGGGGTGTTTTTCTAAACATTTCCTAAGGGGTCGAATACCTACATACCATGGGAGAAAACCCGGACTTAAGGACAGCGTTGGAAGCTCTTAATCGATCCATTGCTAGTCAAGAAAGGTTGGCCGAAACCAATGCCAATCTACAAGGGAACCTTGCTGCCTTGATGGCAAGGCTCATGAACGAGCAAGATAGGAGAGATCAAAATGAGGACCCTCCACCTAGGAGGGAGGATAGAAGCCTCAAAGTGGACGTTCCTTCTTTTGATGGGACACTTGATCCAGAGAAGTACTTGGAATGGGAGAAATCCTTGGAGAGGTACTTTGAATATAAGGACATTCATGAGGATGTACAACGTTTTAAGATTGCCAAAGTCAAGCTTAAAGGCTATGGTGATAGTTGGCTACAAGGAGAGCAAAGGGGACGTGCCCTTAGGGGGAAAGCTCCTATCTCTACTTGGGGTAAACTCAAGAAACGGATGAAAGACCGTTTCATCCCACACAATTACAAGCAAAGTCAATATGTGAAGTGGAGTACCTTGCAACAAAATGGGGACTCTGTGGAGGATTACATAAAAGAGTTTGATAGACTTGCTATTGTGTGTGAAGTAACCGAAAATGAAGAGCTCAAGATGGGGCGTTTCGTATCTGGTTTGGACCAAGAATTACAAGACAAACTTGAAGGTTATACTAACCTCACGTTTGTTGAAGCTTGCAAATTGGTGATTAAGTTCGATGCTAAGAGGAAAAAGAAGAAGCCTACTACCATCCCTCAATTGGCACGAAAACCTTCTTTCCCTACAAAGGAAGGTTCTTCCTTCAACAAACCAAGTAATCCACCAAAGAAGGACACCAAGGACGTGAAGCTAGGTGACATTGTGTGTTACAAATGTGGAGGACGAGGTCATTACAAGAAGGATTGTCCTAATACTAGGGCGTTAACCATACAAGAGGTTAAGCTCATGGCCACTCAAAACATCAACTGGGATGAGTTTGAGGAGGAGGAAGAAGAAGTTGAAGATGATTGTGATGATTGCATGGCCGAGCCAGAGGGGAAGACTAGCCTCGTGATTAGGAGGGCCTTGCAAGCACGTGTGGAAGAGGATGCTGCCCCCCAACGCCAACACATTTTCATCACCCGTTGTAGAATTGGTGACGAGGTATGTGATTTGATTATTGATGGAGGGAGTGAGGCTAATACCGTGTCTAAGACCTTAGTATCTAAACTTGGTCTAACTACTACTAATCATCCACAACCTTACAAGTTGAGTTGGTTAGATTCAAATGCTAGCACCGGGGTTAGGAAGCAATGCATGGTTTCTTTTTGTGTTGGTTCATATTGTGATTCTATATTATGTGATGTTGTGTCTATGGATGCTTGTCATATTCTACTTGGTAGGCCTTGGCAAACTGATAAAAAATCTATACATGATGGGTATCACAATACGTATACCATAGTCCACGAAGGGAGGAAGAAAAAACTACACCCTTTACCACCCCCACGGTTTTCACCATCACAAACCCCACAAAAAGAAGTATCCTTGTTGTCTCTTAAAGAGTTTGAGAGGGAGTTGGAAGGTGAGGGAGAGTTGTTCATGCTATACTCCAAGGAAACCCACGAAAAATTTGTTGCTCATAATCCTAGGTTAGCCCAATTGATTAAGGATTTTGAGGACGTTTTTCCGGATGAATTACCTAAAGGACTACCACCCATACGAGGAATTGAGCATCAAATTGATCTCATTCCCGGAGCACCCTTGCCAAATAAACCAGCCTATAGATGTAACCCTTTAGAAACTAAGGAGTTACAACGACAAATTGAAGAGCTAATGGGTATGGGTTATGTACGTGAGTCCATGAGTCCATGTGCCGTTCCTGCTTTGTTGGTCCCTAAGAAAGATGGTACTTGGAGAATGTGTATTGATAGTAGAGCCGTTAATAACATTACCATCAAGTACAGGTTTCCAATTCCAAGGCTTGATGACATGCTTGATGAGCTGAGTGGTTCCAAGGTCTTCTCAAAAGTAGACTTGAGAAGTGGGTATCATCAAATTCGCATGAGAGAAGGGGATGAATGGAAGACTGCGTTCAAGACAAAGCATGGGTTGTATGAGTGGCTCGTCATGCCATTTGGCCTTACAAATGCCCCTAGCACGTTCATGAGATTAATGAATGAAGTGCTAAGGCCATTTCTTGGCAAGTTCGTGGTAGTATACTTGGATGACATTCTCATTTATTCACGTGATGAAGAAGCTCATTTTGATCATCTTTTTCAAGTATTTTCTGTTTTAAGACAAGAAAAATTGTATGGGAAACTAGAAAAATGTGATTTTTTATTGTATGAAGTCATGTTTCTTGGCTATATAGTTTCAGGTGATGGCGTGAAGGTAGACCCTAGCAAAATTGAAGCAATTCAATCATGGCCTAGTCCAAAGACACTCACGGAAGTTCGTTCATTTCATGGACTTGCTTCTTTCTATAGAAGATTTATCAAGAATTTTAGCACACTCATGGCTCCTATAACTGAGTGTACTAAGAAGGGGACGTTTGAATGGACTACCCAAGCTCAAAAGGCCTTTGAAGAAGTCAAGGAGAAAATGTGCAACACTCCTATTCTCGCACTTCCTGATTTTTCCAAGCCATTTGAAGTTGAGTGTGACGCAAGTGGAAAAGGTATTGGTGCCGTGTTGATTCAAGGTGGGCGTCCTATTGCCTACTTTAGTGAGAAGATGAGTCAAGGCAAGTTGAATTACTCCACCTATGACAAAGAGTTCTATGCTATGGTAAGAGCTCTAGAACATTGGTCACATTATTTGAGGCCACAACCTTTCATTTTGCATTCCGATCATGAATCATTGAGGTTCATACATGGTCAAAAGAAGCTGAACGCAAGACACGCAAAGTGGGTCGAATTTTTGCAAACATTTAACTTTTCCTCTAAATACAAGAGTGGGAAAGCTAATGTGGTTGCGGATGCCTTGTCTAGAAGACATAATTTGCTTGGGATGGTTGAAGCAAAGGTACTTGGGTTCGATTTGATCAAGGAGTATTATCAAGAAGATGATGAACTCAAGGGGATAATTGAAAAATGTGTCCATGGAGTCTATGATCTGTTTTCCTTACATAATGGTTTTCTTTTTAAAGGAAATAGATTATGTATTCCAAAATGTCCCATTAGAAGTTTGTTGATACATGAAGCTCATGGGGGAGGACTAGCTGGTCACGTTGGTATTCACAAGACAATGGAGCTTCTCCAAGCTCACTTTTATTGGCCGAAAATGTTAGCCACGGTTCATCGTGTGGTGAGTCGTTGTTCTACTTGTCAAAGAGCAAAAATGGTGTTTCACAAAGGTCTCTACAAGCCCTTGCCAATTCCCGAAAGACCTTGGGAAGATGTTAGTATGGATTTTATTGTAGCTTTGCCTAGAACTCAAAGAGGCAAGGATTCAATAATGGTGGTGGTTGATCGGTTCTCAAAAATGGCTCACTTCATTCCTTGCCATAAAACTGAAGATGCAATGAAAGTGGCTAAGTTATATTTTGAAGAGGTGGTTCGTTTTCATGGGGTGCCACGCACCATTGTGTCGGATCGTGATACTAAGTTCCTAAGTCATTTTTGGAAGTCTATGTGGCGTTTGATGGGAACTAAGTTGCTGTTTTCTACCTCACATCATCCACAAACTGATGGTCAAACGGAGGTGGTGAATAGAATACTTGGTTCGTTGCTTAGGGCTTTGGTGAGCAAAAGTACCAAAGATTGGGATAATAAGCTTGCTCATGCCGAGTTTGCTTATAATAGGACACCTAGTGCTACTACAAAGTATTCTCCTTTTGAAGTAGTCTATGGCGTCAATCCTTATGTTCCCATTGATCTTATTGCTTTGCCAAAAGACAAGTTCGTTCATGGTGGGGCAAAGGAGCAAGCCGAGTTCATGCTTAAAGTCCATAAAGAAGTTCGAAGAAACATTGAAAAGGCAAATGAAATCTACAAGAAACAAGCCAACAAACGAGTGCGAAATGTGAAGTCTTTTGAAGTTGGGGACTTGGTGTGGATTTACATGAGGAAAGAACGTTTTCCTAGCAAAAGGAAGAACAAGCTTATGCCAAGAGCCGAGGGTCCGTTTGAGGTCATGGAAAAGATCAATGACAACGCATACAAAGTTGATTTGGGAGGCCAATATGGTGTCTCAAGTACATTCAACATTGGTGATCTTGCTCCTTACTTTGATGATGACGAATTGAGGGCAATTCCTTTTGAAGAAGGGGAGGATGACCAAGATGGTCAAGGGTCAATCATCCATGGTCAAGATAAGGAAGTCCAAAACGGTGCTAGTGAGCAAGGTACTGATGGAATCTTTTTGTCCAAATCATTCTTCAATCCAATGCACGGTTTTAGTCCAAAGAGTTTAACAAATGGTTACACTTCTCTTAGTGTAACTAATCTTGTTGAAGGCATCTAGTTAAACTGATGGAATCTTTTTGTCCAAATCATTCTTCAATCCAATGCACGGTTTTAGTCCAAAGAGTTTAACAAATGGTTACACTTCTCTTAGTGTAACTAATCTTGTTGAAGGCATCTAGTTAATGTGTCGTTTTTCCAAGCTTGAAGCCACGCATGATTGATGCATTTGAGAGTTACATTGGACTGATTATGAAGGCGTGATTCAAGGCTTGTGTTGGGCGTGAATTAAGGCATTGGTTGGCTGATTATTCTACCTCTTTACTTGGGGGTTATTTGTACTTAATTAGAGAGTTGTTGCTGGAATAAAGGAGCTTGAATCAAGGGTTTAAATGGGAGGTTACAAGCGTGACTCAAGGGGGCTGTTTGCACGTTTCTTGGACGTTGAAGATGCTCTTTGAAGACTTCATGTTTGCTGAACGTTTCCTCTTTAATTTAAGCATAGTTTTAAGCTTAATTGAGTAGTTTTATTTTGTTGTTATGAGGGATTAATTGGACGGTTATATGAGCCTCTTAATCACCTTATAGTTAGTATCTTATTTTGTCTTTTAAATTAGGCAAGTGATGGATGATCATTAAAAGTTGTAAAGAGGAATCCCATGTTCCTTTATGTAACTTATACACTACTATAAATAGTGTGCTATGCATGAATGAAAAGTATCCAGAAATTTGCTTAAACACTTGTGTTTTGATTGATTAAACGTGACTTAGTAACTAGTCATTTTTAAGGTCCAAGTTTGTTAGCTCAAATTTGAAGAGTGCTAGTTTTGGTAGAGTGTTCCCAAACCTAGGAGCTTGCGTAGTGAACGAGTGGGTTGAGTGTTCCCTATTCCTAACTACACCAAGCAAAGGGTGAGTGTTCCCCTTTGTTATATCCGAAGCTAGGGTGAGTGTTCCCCTATTTTCACCTTCATTGTTCACGATTTCACTAAGACCCCTTAACACATACTTTTGTAACAAGGTTCTCATCTTGTTTACACATCAATACCCCCTCCCGAATATGGGTTGATGGATTTAAAAATACTTATAGTTAGAATACTCAAATATCATGGAACAAGATAAAAGGGCCAAAACTCAAGGACACACTCAAAGTTTTGGGGTTTTAGGCCAGAGATAAGACTCACTCAATCTCTCCTAAGCTTATCACTCAAGACTCACTCAAAGCAATAAGGGAACACTTGAACTTGAGACAAACTCTAAGTTAAAATGCTATAAACACAAGGTTTTTTTATCAAATCTTAAAACTCTCCTTAATTTCTGTTTTGCTCTCCCTTTTATAGAGGAAAGGAGCAGCAAAAGCACACCAAAAGCCAAGGAAACCGTCCAAGAATGAAAGGCCAACAGCCAATGGTTTCCTCCTTGATTTAAGCCTTGATTTAAGCTAAGTAATGAAAGCATAATAAAGCCTATTGATAACCCCCCATTACAACCGGCCAAGAGCTAGATTCTTGGCATTATTTCAGCAACATTAACTAGCACATAAGTTAATAATAGATAGTAAATGGCCTAGGATCCACACGCCCAAAATAGTCATGAAATGCGTCCAAAATGTGATGCTAGCCAACCGTGTACCAATCTTCAATCTTCCCATGAAATGCAGCATATAATTTCACCCTTCTTTCTGAATGGGAAAAACCCAAGAGTCTCTAAGACTAAAGCAACAGGTTCATTAGATGTCCACTTTGGATCATAAACACATTCAAACAAAGCTATTTGAATCAAATGAGAGTCAAATACATTCAAACAAAGCTAATTAAATCAAATAAAAGTCAAACACATTAAAACAAAGCTAATTGAATCAAATGTAAGTCAAATACATTCAACAAAGCTAATAGAATCAAATGAAAGTCAAACACATTCAAACAAAGCAAATTGAATCAAATGAAAGTCAAACACATTCAAACAAAGCTATTTTAATCAAATGAAAGTCGAATACATTCTACAAAGCTAATTGAATCAAATAAAAGTCAAACACATTCAAACAAAGCTATTTGAATCAAATGAGAGTCAAACACGTTGAAACAAAGCTAATTAAATCAAATAAAAGTCAAATACATTCTACAAAGCTAATTGAATCAAATAAAAGTCAAACACATTCAAACAAAGCCTTTTAAATCAAATAAAAGTCAAACACATTCAAAAAAAGCTTTTTAATTTAAATGAAAGTCAAACACATTCAAACAAAGCTATATAAATCAAATGAAAGTGAAATGCAATCTACAAAGCAATTTGAATCAAATGAAATTCAATCACATTCAAACAAAGCTATTTGAATCAAATGAAAGTCAAATACATTCTACAAAGCTAATTGAATCAAATGAAACTCAAACACATTCAAACAAAGCTGTTTGAATCAAATAAGAGTCAAACATGTTCAAACAAAGCTAATTAAATCAAATAAAAGTCAAATACATTCTACAAAGCTAATTGAATCAAATGAAAGTAAAAAACATTCAAACAAAGATATTTGAATCAAATGAAAGTCAAATACATTCTACTAAGCTAATTGGATCAAATGAAAGTCAAACACATTCAAACAAAGCTATTTGAATCAAATGAAAGTCAAATACGTTCTACAAAGCTAATTGAATCAAATAAAAGTGAAACACATTCAAACAAAGCTATTTGACTTAAATGAGAGTCAAAAACTTTCAAACAAAGCTAATTAAATCAAATAAAAGTCAAATACATTCTACAAAGCTAATTAAATCAAATGAAAGTCAAACACATTCAAACAAAGCTAATTGAATCAAATGAAAGTCAAATACATTCAACAAAGCTAATAGAATCAAATGAAAGTCAAACACATTCAAACAAAGCAAATTGAATCAAATGAAAGTCAAACACATTCAAACAAAGCTATTTTAATCAAATGAATGTCAAATACGTTCAACAAAGCTAATTGTATCAAATGAAAGTCAAACACATTAAAATAATGCTATTTGAATCAAATGAAAGTCAAACGCATTGAAACAAAGTTATTTAAATCAAATGAAAGTGAAATGCATTCTACAAAGCTAATTGAATCAATTGAAAGTTAAACGCATTCAAACAAAGCTATTTGAATCAAATGAGAGTCAAATACATTCTACAAAGCTAATTGAATCAAATGAAAGTCAAACTCATTCAAACAAAGCTAATTAAATCAAATGAAAGTCAAACACATTCAAATAAAGCTATTTGAATCAAATGAAAGTCAAACACATTCAAACAAAGCTATTTTAATTAAATGAATGTCAAATACATTCTACAAAGCTAATTGAATAAAATGAAAGTCAAACACATTCAAATAAAGCTATTTGAATCAAATGAAAGTCAAATACATTCTACAAAGCTAATTGAATCAAATGAAAGTCAAACACATTCAAACAAAGCCTTTTAAATCAAATGAAAGTCAAACACATTAAAAAAAAAGCTATTTGAATCAAATGAAAGTCAAACACATTCAAACAAAGCCTTTTAAATCAAATGAAAGTCAAACACATTCAAAAAAAGCTTATTAATTTAAATGATAGTCAAACACATTTAAACAAAGCTATATAAATCAAATGAAAGGGAAATGCATTCTACAAAGCAAATTGAATTAAATGAAATTTAAACACATTCAAACAAAGCTATTTGAATCAAATGACCGTTAAATACATTCTACAAAGCTAATTGAATCAAATGAAAGTCAAACACATTCAAACAAAGCTATTGGAATCAAATAAAAGTCAAATACAGCTCATACAGCTTCAGACGGGACCCTAAGGGCCCGACGTACTCGTCATACCGAAAGGAGGGAACGGGAGCATCTTCAAACAGGAAGCGAGCCAGCAGGCGCACCGCTTGTTCGGCAACAGCCGACTGATGGGTCTGCTCCTATCACAAGGAACGAACTCATGACCTTTATGAGGGACTTCAAGGAAGAGATTCAAGAGTTGATCAACAAGAAGCCGCCTGCTCCAGTCAAGGAGCAGTCGGCCAAGAAACCCTCCACTTCACTGAAGAGGAAGCCAGTTCAAGGGCGAGAGGCGATTCCTCATCCTAAATCTAGGAAGCGGGAGCCACCTGCCCTTGATTTTACAAAATTTCGTTATCCTACAGGAAATAGGAAACCTGTTCGTCATATTTAGGCGGACGGGTCGAAGCAAACATTCACAGATGCTCGGCTACTGCTAGAGCAGAAGAAGAGTGACCGATTGTCAGAGTCGGCCTCTACTTCAAACTTTCAAGACAGTTTGCGAAATGCCTCGATGAGGCATACTCAGTCGTACCATGAGAGTTAGTCAGGCGGCACCTCCCGTCAGTCCGGCTTTCATAGTGACCAGGCGGTACCAAACTTACCATTTGTGCCGCAACAACAGTATTTTTTGCAGCCACCTCCCTTTGGTGGACCTGCAGCAAAAAACGTCCAACCTATGGACTGGCAGCTACGGTTGCTTAGACTTGGTGAACAGCCGTCGGCCTTCTTTAAGGAAATTACTGAAGCCGCTCAGCCGGCCAAAGTGAAAAATGTATTAGTAGGCGCCTATGACGACACTACTAACCTAGAAGACCATCTGATGGCATTCACCAACCTGATGTACCTTCAAGGGTTGGATGATCCCACTTGGTGCAAGTGTTTCCCAGCGACTCTCAAAGGAATCGCACAGCAATGGTTTGGCAACCTGCCGACTGGTTGTGTAAATAGCTTCAGGACGCTTGCTTACTTATTTACCTCCAACTTCGCCATGAACATCCCTGCGAAGAAAACGACCCTTGATTTGGGAACAATTCAGCAGGGCAAGAAGGAGGGGCTTCGTTCTTACATCAGGCGGTTTAACCTGATGAGAATACAGATTCAAGGGTTACCGGATGAGGTAGCTTATACTGACTTTTTCAGAGGTCTCAAAGACGGGTCTACCTTCAAATTTGATTTGGTTCGAAAAAGGGTGGCGACTCTTCAAGAGGCCTTGATTGAAGCAGAAGCCTATATACAGATGACTGATCTTTGTACGATAAAACAGTCGGACGGGAAAAGGTTCGACAAAAGAGAAGGACGACAGAAACAGTCGTCAAACAAAGATGAGAAAAGAAAAGAGGTCTGGGCGGCTGATTCCTCTAAACAGCCAGCCCAGAAAAAGAAAAAAGAATTCAAACCATACTCCCCAAAGTATGCGTTTAACAAGGATAACCAGTTTATCCTAAAAGAAATCAAGGGACGGATCTCAATTGAGAAGCCGGTCCCCATGAAGGGTTCTGCAAACAACCGGAACCAAGATAAATTCTGTGCTTATCATGATGATGTTGGTCATCACACCAATGACTGCATCAGTCTCATGCGGTACCTAGACCGCCTGGCTGATGAAGGTGATCTTGACACTTATGTCAAGAAATCCGCGGGGAACACTTCCTCAAAAAAGCAGTCGGCCAAAAAGAATCAACAGGCCGACAGCTCCGATACAGATGATGCAGTCGTCTACACTATTGCAGGCGGCTTCTCAGGAGGCGGCCCCACTATTAGGGGCAACAAAGACAATATCAGGCGGTTAGATGTAAATTCCGTTCACCAAGAGCGGCCGTCTAAATATTCATTTCCTGAGATTGTCATCACTGAAGAAGATCTAGGAGGGGTAAGGGGGCCGCATGACGACCCTCTCGTTATTGAATGTAAAGTGGCCAACTAGAGAGTTGGCCGAATCCTCATAGATACCGGAAGCTCCTCAGATCTCATTAGTAGCAAATGTCTGTCGAAACTAAAATATCAGACTGATTGCATACATCCGGCCTCCCACCCTTTAGTAGGGTTTGGAGGAGGAGTCGTCCACCCACTGGGACGAGTAGATTTACCCATCCGCCTGGGTGAAAAAGGGGAAGGACGACACATGGTAGTCCGGTTCCTGGTAGTAGAGGAACTCTCGGCCTACAACATGATTCTGGGTCGACCTACCCTTAATAATTCCAAGGCTGTTATAATCCCATCTCTTATGTTGCTCAAGTTTGAGAGGGATAATGGAACAGTCGGCTCCCTAAGGGGAGATCAAAGGATGGCCCGAGAGTGCTATCTCTCGGATGTCAAGCCCACTGTTATGGCTACTGGGTCAAGCGGTGAAAAAACAGACCTTGACAAGGAGAGTGCGCCTGTTCAAGAAGCAGGCGGCAAAAAGAGAAAGGCATCCCAGACAGGGGCCGCAAGAAAAGAAAGAAAATAGCAATCATTGGCAGAGGAGCGGCCGGATGAGTTCCGCCCTCAGCCAGCTGGTGAGCATGCGGACCTGATCTTAGACGACTCACGTCCTGACCGAACAGTCAAAGTTGGGACGACTGCTCTGAGAAACCTTGGTGACAACTTTCACCAACTATTGAAAGAATACAAGGACATCTTTGCATTCGAAGTCCATGAGATGCCAGGCATTAGTCCTGATCTGGCGGTACATAAACTGGCCGTGGATCCAAAAAAGAAGCCGGTACGACAAAAGAAGCGGAACCATGGCGAAGAAAGAAGTCAGGCGGCAGCCGCCGAAGTTAAAAAATTACTTGATGCAGGGTTCATTCGGCAATGTTACTTCCCAGACTGGGTTGCAAATGTGGTGCTTGTTAAAAAGCCGAATGGCACCTGGCGAATGTGTGTAAACTACACAGACTTAAACAAGGCGTGCCCCAAAGACAGTTACCCTCTGCCTAAAATTGATAACCTGGTCGACTCAACAGCCGGCCATGCCTTGATGAGTTTTATGGACGCCTATTCTGGTTTCCATCAAATTCCTTTATGGAAGAAAGATCAGGAGAAGACGCCCTTCGTCACTGATCAGGGGTAATACTGTTACACGGTCATGCCGTTTGGTCTTAAGAATGCCCCGGCTACCTTCCAACGAATGATAAACACTGTGTTCTTTGATCAGATTGGGAGAAACGTCGAGGCATACATTGATGATATGATTGTCAAGACTAAACTTCAGAAAGATCATCTGCCGGACCTCCGAGAAACTTTCGCCACACTCAGGCGGCACCATGTCATGCTCAATCCCAAGAAATGTGTATTTGGAGTTGAGTCTGGGAAATTTCTCGGATTCCTTATCAATCAGAGAGGAATAGAGGCGAACCCTGAGAAGGTGCAGGCGGTCATTGACATGCAGTCGCCTCGTACCATCCGAGAGGTTCAGAAGTTAACAGGTTGTCTGGCGGCCTTGGGAAGATTTCTAAGCCGATCAGGCGACAAATGCCTATACTTTTTCCAGGCAATTAAGAAGAAGGCAAGGTTTGAATGGGGGCCGGATGCTGAGGCCGCCTTCCAGAAATTAAAAGTTCACTTGTTGTAGCCAAGCCTAACAACTTGGTTATGGACATTTCGATGGTTCAAGATGTAGCATCATGTTTTGGTGCTATGCATTCTATCCTTGGGCAGCAAGATATTCAACCCCTTGAATTTCTTGTTGTTCTTATTAACTAGTTTATTCTAGTTCTTTTTATGCTTTGAATAAATTGTAAACTTTAGTCATTTTAAGTTTGCAAATTAGTTATATTTTTCTTAGTTATTTTTAGCTGATTATAGTTCGAAAATATTCACACAAAGTACAAGTGCAAGATACATCAAGAAGGCATGTGAACGAAGCATGGAATCCGAAATTCTTTTCAAAGGAATTTCAAGGCTTTAACTTGGGTGTTACAATCAGCATCAATAAGGAGTTACAAGCTTTCAATTGAGTCTTCAAGTGGCCGTTTACTTAAGCCAGCAACTGGTACATTCAAGAGGCGTCCAAGTACATCCTTGACCACATACATTCAAGCTTAATTCAAGGCTTGAAACAAGGAGGAGTTACACTTCACTTGCTGCTTGAATTGGGCGTGAAAAGGGGAGCTGTTACACCTCCAAGTTGCTGCTTGTTGGGCGTGAATCAAGGGGGAGTTATACTCTCTTATTTCTGATTTTATTTGGAGGTTACAAACCACCATTTTCTCTTTGATGTATCTAGTTAAGTAAGGCTTCATTTATTAATGTATCTAGACAACAAAAGCTGAATTGTACTTAGCTTTAGGCGTGTAACAAGTGAGCTGAAAAGTCACTTAAGTTAGCTTGTACTTAAGGATGCTTGTTCACTATAAATAGCAAGCAAATGTGAATGAAAAAATCAGATTATTGCAAACAAAAAAAAGACTTGTCTTACATTCGTTTCTTGGATTAGAAACAAAACCTGAAATTCTTGGATTTGGAATTTCGTTTCCTTTGCTTAGTTAGCTAGTTTAGGCTACTAGTTGGCTTGTGATCTTAGGAACCCAAAACGTTTCTTAGTGGTGTGACTTTATCTGAGAAGCTTTTGGTTCTTTAGCCTTATCTATCCCTTGGTTTATCCCTTGTGTATTTCGAGTGTTACTCCAAATATACAACATTTGGCGCTAGAAGGAGGGGGTCTAGCAAACAAATACCCAAACACAATACCCCAAACACATACCCAAACACAAACCATGGCCGACATCCCACCCCCTAATTGGCAAGAATATGTCAATAAGGTTGCACAAGAGAAAGAAGATATGGAGCAACGAATGCAATATTTGCAAGGTCAGTTAAGAGACCTTTCTATTAAGTTGCGCCATCAAAAAGAGGGTTTTACCAATCATAGTGATGAAGAAGTGAGTGAATCTAATTTCAATCACAATGATAGACCTTATCATGAAAGAGAAAGGTCACGGCCTAACAATGACATTAAGGCTGACATTCCGGAGTATGATGGCAAACTCGATGCTGATGAGTTTGTAGAATGGCTTAGAACGGTGGAGAGAGTGTTTGATTACAAGCAAACACCGGAAGAAAAGAAGGTGAAAATTGTAGCCTTGAAGTTGAGAAAATATGCCTCAACTTGGTGGGCTAGCGTGTGTGCCAAAAGGGAAAGGCAAGACAAAGAGAAAGTGAGATCGTGGATCAAGATGAAGAAGTTGCTGAAACAAAAGTTTCTTCCCACATACTATGTGCAAGAAAACTTTTCCAAGTTCCACAACCTCAAACAAGGTACAAAATCAGTAGAAGAATATGCTAGGGAATTTGAAGGATTTGTCATGAAATGTGGAGTAGAGGAAGATGAACCTCAAACATTGGTGCGCTTTTTTGGGAGGGCTTGACCCAAAAATAGCCAATGTGGCCGAACTACATCCTTACTCTACCCTTGAAGAGCTCATTATCTTAGCACATAAGATTGAGCAGCAACAAAAAGCAAGAGGCAAAAGTGAATCATCACGTTTTGCATCTCAAACCTCATTTCCCCAGACAAAGCAAACATCCAATTTCCCACCTTTAAACCCAACGTCCAATCAGCCTACTTCTAAACCACCTTCACAAAACACCCAAGATTCCAACCCAAAACCAGCCCCAAGAAGATGTTTTCGGTGTCAAGGCCTTGGACATTTGGCTAGTGATTGTCCAAATAAAAGGATTGTCACTTTGATTGAGCATGAAGAGGAGGATGAATTAGAAAATGAAGTGGACAGCAACCTTGAGGAGAATGATGAGTATGCGTGTCTTGGACCAGACGAAGGAGAATGCTTGGTGGTTCGACGCACACTAAGCAATATGGTTGGCAAAGAAGGAAGTTTGCAACGTGAGTCAATCTTTCACACTCGTTGCACCATTGGTGGAAAGGTATGTACAATGATTATTGATGGAGGTAGTTGTACCAATGTAGCTTCACAAGTAATGATAGACAAGCTGAAACTTAAAACCGTTCCTCACCCTAAACCTTATGCGATTCAATGGTTAAATCATGGTAAAGGGATTCAAGTAACACAACAAGTCTTGTTATCATTTAGCATTGGTAAAACTTATGAAGAAGAATTGTGGTGTGATGTTATACCTATGAATGCATGTCATATTTTACTTGGTAGACCTTGGTTATTTGATAGGCGTGTGATGCATGATGGGTATAAAAACACATATTCCTTCACTAAGGATGGACGGAAAATACTTCTTACCCCCCTAAACCTCAAAAACGGTCACCCCATATCCACACCCCCTACTTACCTTACCACTCTCATAAAATCAGAATTGCATGAGTATAAAGCTCACAAACCATTCATTTTAAGCCAACTTGATGTCCCTTCCAAACCGTCACAAGAAGAGCCACACCCACTCCTCACCCCTCTTCTCAAAACCTTTTCCTATGTTTTCCCCGAAGACATTCCCCATGGCTTACCCCCAAAACGTGACATACAACACAAAATTGATCTTGTTCCCGGATCAATGCTCCCAAACAAACCAGCCTATGCAGCTTATGATGTTACTCATGTTGCTAACTTGTTTTTCAATGAGATTGTTCGTTTACATGGTGTACCTAAATCCATGGTGAGTGATCGTGATCCAAAATTTCTAAGTCATTTTTGGCTTACTTTATGGAGGAAGATGGGCACGAAATTGAACTTTAGCACTTCAAGTCATCCTCAAACAGTTGGTCAAACCGAAGTGACTAATAGAACTTTGGGATCCTTGCTGCGGTCTTTGGCTACTAAACGTCCCAAGCAATGGGAAGAGATGCTTTACTATGATGAGTTTGAAGAGTTGCCGAGTTTGAGGGCAAACTCTTTTCAAGAAGGGGGGAATGTTGTAGCCAAGCCTAACAACTTGGTTATGGACATTTCGATGGTTCAAGATGTAGCATCATGTTTTGGTGCTATGCATTCTATCCTTGGGCAGCAAGATATTCAACCCCTTGAATTTCTTGTTGTTCTTATTAACTAGTTTATTCTAGTTCTTTTTATGCTTTGAATAAATTGTAAACTTTAGTCATTTTAAGTTTGCAAATTAGTTATATTTTTCTTAGTTATTTTTAGCTGATTATAGTTCGAAAATATTCACACAAAGTACAAGTGCAAGATACATCAAGAAGGCATGTGAACGAAGCATGGAATCCGAAATTCTTTTCAAAGGAATTTCAAGGCTTTAACTTGGGTGTTACAATCAGCATCAATAAGGAGTTACAAGCTTTCAATTGAGTCTTCAAGTGGCCGTTTACTTAAGCCAGCAACTGGTACATTCAAGAGGCGTCCAAGTACATCCTTGACCACATACATTCAAGCTTAATTCAAGGCTTGAAACAAGGAGGAGTTACACTTCACTTGCTGCTTGAATTGGGCGTGAAAAGGGGAGCTGTTACACCTCCAAGTTGCTGCTTGTTGGGCGTGAATCAAGGGGGAGTTATACTCTCTTATTTCTGATTTTATTTGGAGGTTACAAACCACCATTTTCTCTTTGATGTATCTAGTTAAGTAAGGCTTCATTTATTAATGTATCTAGACAACAAAAGCTGAATTGTACTTAGCTTTAGGCGTGTAACAAGTGAGCTGAAAAGTCACTTAAGTTAGCTTGTACTTAAGGATGCTTGTTCACTATAAATAGCAAGCAAATGTGAATGAAAAAATCAGATTATTGCAAACAAAAAAAAGACTTGTCTTACATTCGTTTCTTGGATTAGAAACAAAACCTGAAATTCTTGGATTTGGAATTTCGTTTCCTTTGCTTAGTTAGCTAGTTTAGGCTACTAGTTGGCTTGTGATCTTAGGAACCCAAAACGTTTCTTAGTGGTGTGACTTTATCTGAGAAGCTTTTGGTTCTTTAGCCTTATCTATCCCTTGGTTTATCCCTTGTGTATTTCGAGTGTTACTCCAAATATACAACATCACTTGCATTCCTTGCCGAGGCTGGTCAGCCCTTTGCCCAAAGAGGTACTCTACATGTACCTGGCCGTCTCTGATCATGCGTTAAGCGTTGTTCTCCTTGCTGAAAGAGACGACTGTCAGCTCCCGGTCTACTTTGTCAGTCACGTACTGAAAAATGCCGAGTTGAGGTATCCTCTAGTGGAGAAATTTGGTCTTGCACTCTTCATGGCTGTTAAAAAATTGAAGCCCTACTTTTTGGCACATGCAGTCGTCGTGTATACCGACCAACCAATCAAGCGGCCCCTTACCATCATGGAGTCGTCAGGACGAATGATCAAATGGGCCATAGAAATACAGAGCCTCGAAGTTACTTTCGAGCCTAGAAAAGCAGTGAAGGGGCAAGCCTTTGCTGATTTTATTGTAGAGATGACTCGTCCTCCTGACTCTCAAGTTCCAGACCAAGTATGGAAGGTATATGTGGACGGAAGCTCTACTTCAAATGGTTGTGGAGCAGGCGTCATATGTCAGTCGCCTGAGGGCGACAGGTACGAGTATGCTCTACGCTTCAGTTTTCAGGCTTCAAACAATGAGGCAGAATATGAAGCTTTACTAGCTGGGATCCGCATGTGCAAGGCGGCAGGGGCAAGAAAAATAGACGCCTGTTCCGATTCACAATTGATAGTGAGTCAGTACAATGGCGAATACGAAGCAACCCATCCGGCCATGATCAAGTATTTACAGGCGGTCCGACAAGCAGTCGGCTCTCTTGAGGATTTCCATCTGATCCAAGTGCCGAGATCAGAAAACAACCAGGCGGATGCACTGTCAAAATTAGCATCATCCGCCTCCTCTGATACTCCTCGAACTGTTTTTTGGGAAGTAATGGAGAAGAGAAGCATCGAGGAAAACCCTATTGGAATCCTAGACAGAAGCTCAACCTGGATGGATTCAATCAGGGCATATCTGACAAACGGTACACTTGCCGGATGATCCTCAACAGGCAGCAGCACTGAAAAAACGAGCCACCTGTTTTGAAATGATAAAGGGAGAACTTCACAAAAAGGGGTACCTTCAACCCTTCTTAAAGTGTGTTACTCCAGAAAAGGGACGAGAGATACTAGACGATCTTCACTCTGGTTACTGTGCTTCTCATATAGGCGGTAGGACGCTTGCTCAAAGGGCAAGGCGGCAGGGCTACTTTTGGCCTACTTTGGAAGCAGATGCAATGGAGATGGTGAAAAAATGTGACAAGTGCCAAAGGTTTGGCAAACTAATTCACCGTCCGGCTACTGACCTCACTACCATTCACAGTCCACTACCGTTTGCTAAGTGGGGCATGGACATTCTGGGTCCATACACGCCTGCTACAGGCGGAAGGAGGTACATACTTGTTGCCGTCGACTACTTCACTAAATGGGTAGAGGCGGAAGCTGTAAAGGGAATCAAGACGAAAGATGTAATTTCATTCATTTGGAAAAATGTCATCACTCGGTTCGGGGTTCCCATGTCAATGGTTTTTGATAATGGTCCCCAATTTGAGACGCCTGTTCTCAAAAGCTGGTTGGGTGACCAAGGAATTGCAAACTACTTTGCATCTGTCGGCCGTCCACAAGCAAACGGCCAGGTAGAAGCCTTTAATAAAATCATCTCAGACGGTCTCAAGAAAAAGATTGAACGAGCAGGCGGCCTATGGGCGGATGAACTACCACATGTTCTCTGGGCCATTAGGACGACTGAAAAAGGGGCGACTGGAGAAACTCCATTCCTCCTAACTTATGGTGCGGAAGCTGTTCTTCCAATAGAACACTACGAGCCGACTCTTCGAGTAATGCTATATGACGAAGAGACAAACTGGGAAGCCATGCGCCTGGCATTAGACTCACTTCCTGAAAGGAGGGGCAATGCTGTCTTGCGCCATGAGATCTATCGCTTGAGAATGACTAGATCATACAACAAAAAAGTACACAGGCGTCCACTCAAAGTAGGGGACTTTGTACTTAGAAAAATGGAAGCAGTTGGTAGGGCTAATGAGTCTGGCAAACTAACTCCCAATTGGGAAGGACCCTACCGAATCTATGAGGAAGTCAGGGACGGTACCTACCGTCTGGAAACACCAGACGGACAACCGTTGCCTCGAACTTGGAATGTAGATAATCTTAAGAAATATTTCTTTTGAATGATGTAAATAGTCAAGAGCTAATTAATAAAAGTTTGCACTTACTATTCAATTTCGTACTAAGAGGGGCACCCCTACTAACAAATAGTCGGCTACTCTCCATGTTCAATTTTTACTTACTTAAAGAGGGGCATGCCGTCTGTACCTTTACAGTCGGCTACTCTCCATTGAGTTTTACTCTATTTTTAGAGGGGCATGCCGTCTGTACTTTTACAGTCGGCTACTCTCCATTGAGTATTTTTACTTCAGAGGGGCATGCCGTCTGTACCTTTACAGTCGGCCACTCTCCATTGAGTATTTTACTCTATTTAGGGGCATGTCGTCTGGACATATAGTCGGCTACTCTCCATAAGAAGATGGCCGACTGGTTCCAAACACATAGTCGACCCTGTGCCTAACAGGCGGCTACCCTCCTTTTACTTAGCACCTACGTTCACCAAGAACTTACCAAGGCCACAGGCCGAATGATCAGACAAGGCGCCAAGCCAACTGATCAAATTTACAAAACTAATACGACCTGTCCCAACATCATAGCAGGCGTCCGGCGACATCCCTTCGGATGAAATTCGTTGCAGAGAGCAACTCCCTTTTGGGTGGAACATTGTTCTATAAACTAATTACACGGCACCTATACGACTGTCCCTAAGGGCAACCACGTAGCCGTTTTTGAGACAAGGATAACTCTATCACTAATCAAACCAGTGGTAGCAGTTGACATCTGAGTCAGATGACCGCCTGTATTACTTGGGACAAATGCAGGGGGTACCTCTTGATTTAATAGCCAACAAACATTGGCGAATCAAGGGGCCTAGCCGGCCTCCGCCGCCTGGTACCTCTACTTCTCAAGCAAGAGTGACGGCGATTGAGTAACTCCAATGTTAACTCATAGTCACTCCCTCAAATTTGGTATGGAACCTAAAAGGTTTGAGTATACCGCCTGTTTTTTGGTAAACAGGGGCACTCAAACCCCTATTCCTACTAGGTAACCTATTGAGTTAATAGCCAACAAACATTGGCGAATCAAGGGGATCAGCCGGCCTCCGCCGCCTGGAACCTCTACTACTCAATCTAGTGTGACGGAGACTAAGTAACTCCTATGTTAACTTATAGTCACTCCCTCAAAACTTAGTATGGAGCCTAAAAGGTATGAGTCGTCCGCTTGTTTTTATCAAACAGGGGCTCTCAACCACTACTCCTGCTAAGTTAACAAATTACGAGTTAAAAGCCAACAAATATTGAATAAAGGGAAACAACCGGTACCCGCCGCTTGTTATCTCAACTACTCAGTTCCTTGGCGACTAGGTAACACTCATATTTACTTGGTTAGACCACTTTCCTACTTGGTTAAATTTACAAAAGATAGGACCGCCTGCCTAAAAAGGATCCAGTCTTTAAAATAGTTCAAATACTGATTGGATAAATGGCCGACTGATCGTCTATCCTTGAAACAGACAACCAGTCGTCCAGGGGCATAGGCGGCGTGACTAACTTTCCGTACCTGTCTGCAACTATCGGCCATGTAAAACAGTCGGTCTAGTGAACAATTGGATATTGGAATATTCAATACTTAGACAAATTTGAGGCAAAACAAAAATTCATTAAAAATAAGCCGGTCATTAAAGACCAGCAAAATATTCAAAGCCCCGGCCCCCTGGCCGGGTAAATACAAAGAAAACGGCACGCAGGCCGTGGAAAGAATACATAAAGCTTAAGAAGGGGGCAGTTCAGTATTAGCAGCTGCCGCCTGGTCAGCACTCTTCTTGCTGGACTCGGCTTCAGCTACATCCTTTTTTGATGCCTTACCCCCAAGCGGCACAAGCGCCACTACCGGCTCCTCCTCCTCCAACGCCTCTTCTTCAGCAGCCGCCAGGATCTCTTGATTATATGTATCCGAACACTGGCGGTACGTTCTTTCCCAAGAGGCAAAGTTGGCACTGGGGAAGAGGCGGCCCCAGGTCATGCGCTGGATTTGAGCGAAGTCTTCCATCATCTCCCGGACCAGCTCTTTCTTCTCTTGCTCGGCCTTTTCCGAGAGCTCTTGGGTAAGACTCTTCTCCTGGGTCACCAGGCGTTCCTTTACGCTGGCCAAGGATTTCTCCATGGCTTCGTAAGAGTACATTTTCAGGCGAAGAGGTTTCAGCTCGGCCTTGAGATTTGTGATGGTCGCCTCCAGCTCGTCATTCTTCTTCTGGGCCGCCTCTAACTGAGCCCGAACAGCGGCGGTAGCCTGCGCCTGATAATAAAGAATATCAATGGTCAGAACTTCATTTTGGGCAATTTGAAACATTGCCTTATCACAGTCAGAGGCGGCCATAGCTTTTGCAGCCTTTACCTCTTTGTTCTTCCGATCAAGCGGCTTGCGAAGGCCGTTCACTCGGAGCAGGGCCTAAGTACAAAGAAACAGGCGTCAGTTTCCAAACAAAAAATAAAACAGGCGTCCAGAAATTCAAATACTCAAAAATATGCTAAGTATACCTCAGCAAGGACCCCTGCAATCCCGTCAAGGTCAAGGGTGCCGACACCCCTGACCGCCTCCCTTTCGGCTGGAGGAACTGCCCTGATCATAGACTTGGCCATCTCTACCAAGTCAGGCTCCTGGGGGCCGGCTGCATCAAGCATAAACAAACGGATTAGACTTAGTAAAAAAGGAGCAAGTCTAAAATTTACAAGGACAACTTCATACCTCTAGGCGGCCCAGTTGGAGTTTTAGAAGAAGTGGCCGGCTGTTTCTCAGCCGCCACTTGTTTCCTGGCAGAACCAGGAGAGCTCCCAACAGTCGTCTTCCGGGCCTTGGGGTCCGGCTGTTGGGAAGATGAAGCTCTTGGAGCACCCGTCTAAAACAGAAGAAAAAAGTCAATATATGCATACACTCCAAAAAGAGGGTGAAAGGTTCGGAGCTCACCAAGGGTGCCCCCTTTTTGGGGGAGTCGGTTGAAGCTTGTTGCATAATAGAGGCCCGCAGCATGGCCGCCGCAGTCTTGGAAGCGGTGATTTTGCTCATGGCGTCAGCTGCAAAAACAAACAGCAAAGTTAATAAAAGATAAACAACAAATGTATGGAACAACAGAGTATTCGACAGGCCGACTACCTCTTGAGCACCGACTACTGAGGCCGCAGGCGGCCAAAAAGTACTCGTCATAGAGCCACTTGAAGCTCGGGACGCAGTGCAGGGGTACTTGCTCTCGTACCCCTGAAGTAGAGTCGACCCTCGACTCTACTTTAAAGAGTCCTTTATCAAGGATCTCTTTCTTAGCCTTGGGGGGAACAGGCGGCATGCTACGGCCGCCTGCGAGAAGGGGCGGATTCCTGTTCCACCTATTGAAGCGCTTGTTCAGCTCAATGTCTGAACTCTCAATGATGAGGAAGGTGCTCCGCCAGTCCTTCCACTTGTTTGCTTTACCTCTTGTCATGAGGTAGCCCCTGTGGCTTGTCAATTGATACCAGCCGGTACCGCCTGTCTTAGGGGTCCGGCTGAGATAGTTCATATGGGCGAAAGCCTCGAAGCTCGGCTCCACCCCGTGCAGTTCGCACCCGGCCACATAGCCGAGTACGTTGACCCAGGAGTTTGGGGCTAACTGCCATAACCCCAACTCATACCCATCCAAAATCTGCTGAACAACCGGATGTAATGGGAAGCGAAGCCCTGCCTTGATGGCCGCCTCGTAGCAGCCAAAGCAGGCGCTATCGTAACTGGAACCAGCCGGCCAGACGACTGTGTCTTCTGGATCCGGCACAAACACTAGAAAATCGGGGCCCATGGTGTGTTTTGCAATAAAGCTCTCCACTTTCTCTTGCATGGCTGTGATTCGGCCCCGAGGTACCGTGCAGTAGTAGGGGGTATTTAGCTCTCGGTAAGAGGCGGATGGTTCCGCCCAATTGTCCCCCTTCTCAACTGCGTGAGAAAGTCTCGCCTCTTGCAGGCGGCTGTTTTTCTCTTCTGTACCCAAAGAAGCATGGCCAGAAGAGCTTGACTCGGAATCGTCCTCCGACGAGTCCGAAGAGGACGACTCCTCCCCTCTCCCGGAGGGGCCCGCCTCCTCTCTTTGAAAAGGAGCAGATTTGTTAACTGTTAAATGGGAAGGGGTCACTATGACTCCCCCCACAGAAGTGCCGGCATCCGGGCCGCCTTGTTTCACTTCCACATCTGGCGCCTGGTCAGATGTTTCACTAAGCGGCACCCTGTGGGAAGAGCCGTCTGAATTTGAGATCCTAGCTGTCTTTTTCGTTCTGGCCATCCTGCTCTGCATAGACACAGATACAGTCGGACTTTGTATAAAGGGCAAAGATGGGTCCGGAAAAGGGCAGGCGGCACTCCTAGTCCTAGATTCAGCCGTCCCCGGTGACCGGCTGATCACTAACCTAGGTCGTGTCGTGTGCTTCCGTGGTGCCATTTCAGAAAATAAAAAGAAAATTAAGAGTAAGAGAACTGAGTTACCTGAACGAGTGACGGTTGATGAAGTTCTGAAAATCCTGTGCAGTCGGCTTGTCAGAACAGGCGGTAGGCAGAAAAGGTCCAAAATGTCAGAGCAAGTTCAGGGGTCCGAATGTTCTCAAAAAGTTCTTAAAATGTGAAAATGACTCAAGACAACTCTCCCTTATATAGGCGAAGTGAGAAGGCGAAGGGTCACTTTCAGAATTCAAAATTTGGGCGGGAAAATCTCTCGTCCTTTCGCCGACTGACACCTGTAGCAGGCCGTCGCCTGTTACAATGCGACACCTGTCACAGGTAACACGTGACCAATCACGTGCCACCTGTGAGGGGCAAATGATTAGGGGATTTTGCTCCCACCAATCGGAATGCGCCACGTGGACCAATCAGGTCCTGCCAAGTGTCCCCCAGTTGGAACAGTCAGGGCTTCCCACGTGGCACACGCTTATTCGTCCACCTTGGACCTGTTATGTCAAAACATGTGGCATACTCCATGCCTAATGGAGAAGCCGGCCACCTAGGCCCAACTTCCGAGGGAAGCCCAATCGGCCCTAGGTTTACCTAAACCTAGGATGGGCACGTTTTCCAAGGTTTTAAATACCTCGCTTAATCCTCATTAAGGGGGAGAACAAAAAACATTACGGAAAAAACACATTAATTACACACAGTAATAACCGGCTGATCTCGCTAACAAAGCAGATTACCTACATTAAACACTCTCACCTAGAGAGACCAAATCACTTTAATTTCCGCATTAATTACTCCTTAATCAGGTACTAACTTGACTGTTGGAGGCGGAGCTCCCAGGACTCCGTTATTTTGCAGGTACAGGCGTCCGGTTCCGGTACATCAGAAAACCCCGAAACACATTCTACAAAGCTAATTGAATCAAATGAAAGTCAAACACATTCAAACAAAGCTAATTGAATCAAATGAAAGTCAAACACATTCAAACAAAGCTATTTTAATTAAATGAATGTCAAATACATTCTACAAAGCTAATTGAATCAAATGAAAGTCAAACACATTCAAACAAAGCTATTTGAAGAAAATAAAAGTCAAATACATTCTACAATGCAAATTGAAACAAATGAAAGTCAAACACAGTCAAACAAAGTTATTTGACTCAAATGAAAGTCAAATACATTCTACAAAGCTAATTGAATCAAATGAAAGTCAAACACATTCAAATAAAGCTATTTGAATCAAATGAAAGTCAAATACGTTCTACAAAGCTAATTGTATCAAATGAAAGTCAAACGCAATCAAATAAAGCTATTTGAGTCAAATGAAAGTCAAACACATTCAAACAAAGTTGTTTAAATTAAATAAAAGTGAAATGTATTCTACAAAGCTAATTGAATCAAATGAAAGTTAAACGCATTTAAACAAAGCTATTTGAATCAAATTAGAGTCAAATACATTCTACAAAGCTAATTGAATCAAATGAAAGTCAAACACATTTAAACAAAGCTAATTGAATCAAATGAAAGTCAAATACATTCAACAAAGCTAATTGACTCAAATGAAAGTCAAACACATTCAAACAAAGCTAATTGAATCAAATGAAAGTCAAGCACATTCAAACAAAGCTATTTTAATCGAATGAAAGTCAATTACATTCTACAAAGCTAATTGAATCAAATGAAAGTCAAACACATTCAAACAAAGCTATTTGAATCAAATGAAAGTCAAACACATTCAAACAAAGCTATTTGAAGAAAATGAAAGTCAAATACATTCTACAAAGCAAATTGAATCAAATGAAAGTCAAACACAGCCAAACAAAGTTATTTGATTCAAATGAAAGTCAAATACATTCTACAAAGCTAATTGAATCAAATGAAAGTCAAACACATTCAAACAAAGCTAATTAAATCAAATAAAAGTCAAATACATTCTACAAAGCTAATTGAATCATATAAAAGTCAAATACATTCAAACAAAGCTAATTGAATCAAATGGAAGTCAAATACATTCTACAAAGCTAATTGAATTAAATTAAAGTCAAACACATTCAAAACAAGCTAATTCAATTTAACGAAAGTCAAACACATTCAAACAAAGCTTTTGAATCAAGTGAAAGTCAAATACATTCTACAAAGCTAATTGAAACAAATGAAAGTCAAACACATTCAAACAAAGCTATTTGGATCAAATGAAAGTTAAATACATTCTACTAAGCTAATTGAATCAAATGAAAGTCAAACACATTTAAACAAAGCTATTTGAATCAAATGACAGTCAAATACATTCTACAAAGCTAATTGTATCAAATGAAAGTCAAACACATTCAAACAAAGCTATTTGAATCAAATGAAAGTGAAATGCATTCTACAAAGCTATTTGAATCAAATGAGAGTCAAATACATTCAAACAAAGCTAATTAAATCAAATAAAAGTCAAATACATTCTACAAAGCTAATTGAATCAAATGAAAGTCAAACACATTCAAACAAAGCTAATTGAATCAACTGAAAGTCAAATACATTCAACAAAGCAAATTGAATCAAATGAAAGTCAAACACATTCAACTAAAGCTAATTGAATCAAATGAAAGTCAAACATATTCAAACAAAGCTATTTTAATCAAATGAATTTCAAATACGTTCAACAAAGCTAATTGTATCAAATGAAAGTCAAACACATTCAAATAAAGCTATTTGAATCAAATGAAAGTCAAACGCATTCAAACAAAGTTATTTAAATCAAATGAAAGTGAAATGCATTCTACAAAGATAATTAAATCAAATGAAAGTTAAACGCATTCAAACAAAGCTATTTGAATCAAATGAGAGTAAAATACATTCTACAAAGCTAATTGAATCAATTGAAAGTCAAACACATTCAAACAAAGCTAATTGAATCAAATGAAAGTCAAATTCATTCAACAAAGCTAATTGAATCAAATAAAAGTCAAACACATTAAAACAGAGCTAATTGAATCAAATGAAAGTCAAGCACATTCAAACAAAGCTATTTTAATGAAATGAAAGTCAAATACATTCTACAAAGCTAATTGAATCAAATGAAAGTCAAACACATTCAAACAAAGCTATTTGAATCAAATGAAAGTCAAACACATTCAAACAAAGCTATTTGAATCAAATGAGAGTCAAATACATTCAAACAAAGCTAATTAAATCAAATAAAAGTCTAACACATTCTACAAAGCTAATTGAATTAAATTAAAGTCAAACACATTCAAACAAAGGTAATTGAATCAAATGAAAGTCAAATACATTCAAACAAAGCTAATTAAAAAAAATAAAAGTAAAATAAATTCTACTAAGCTAATTGAATTAAATGAAAGTCAAACACATTCAAAAAAAGTCTTTTAAATCAAATGAAAGACAAACACATTTAAAAAAAGCTTTTTAATTTAAATGAAAGTCAAACACATTCAAACAAAGCTATATAAATCAAATGAAAGTGAAATGCATTCTACAAAGCAAATTGAATTAAATGAAATTCAAACACATTCAAACAAAGCTATTTGAATCAAATGACAGTAAAATACATTCTACAAAGCTAATTGAATCAATTGTAAGTCGAACACATTCAAACAAAGCTATTTAAATCAAATGAAAGTCAAATACGTTTTACAAAGCTAATTGTATCAAATGAAAGTCAAACGCAATCAAATAAAGCTATTTGAGTCAAATGAAAGTCAAACATATTCAAACAAAGTTGTTTAAATTAAATGAAAGTGAAATGTATTCTTCAAAGCTAATTGAATCAAATGAAAGTTAAACGCATTCAAACAAAGCTATTTGAATCAAATGAGAGTCAAATACATTCTACAAAGCTAATTGAATTAAATTAAAGTCAAACACATTCAAACAAAGTTAATTGAATCAAATGAAAGTCAAACACATTCAAACAAAGATTTTTAATCAAATGAAAGTCAAATACATTCTACAAAGCTAATTGAATCAAATGAAAGTCAAACACATTCAAATAAAGCTATTTGAATCAAATGAAAGTCAAATACATTCTACAAAGCTAATTGAATCAAATGAAAGTCAAACACATTCAAACAAAGCTATTTGAATCAAAGGAGAGTCAAATAAATTCAAACAAGCTAATTAAATAAAATAAAAGTAAAATACATTCTACAAAGCTAATTGAATCAAATGAAAGTCAAACACATTCAAACAAAGCCTTTTAAATCAGATGAAAGTCAAACACATTCAAACAAAGCTAATTAAATCAAATAAAAGTCAAATACATTCTACTAAGCTAATTGGATCAAATGAAAGTCAAACACATTCAAACAAAGCTATTTGAATCAAATGAAAGTCAAATACATTCAACAAAGCTAATAGAATCAAAAGAAAGTCAAACACATTCAAACAAAGCTATTTTAATCAAATGAATGTCAAATACGTTCAACAAAGCTAATTGTATCAAATGAAAGTCAAACACATTAAAATAATGGTATTTGAATCAAATGAAAGTCAAACGCATTGAAACAAAGTTATTTAAATCAAATGAAAGTGAAATGCATTCTACAAAGCTAATTGAATCAATTGAAAGTTAAACGCATTCAAACAAATCTATTTGAATCAAATGAGAGTCAAATACATTCTACAAAGCTAATTGAATCAAATGAAAGTCAAACTCATTCAAACAAAGCTAATTGAATCAAATGACAGTCAAATACATTCTACAAATCTAATTGAATCAAATGAAAGTCAAACACCTTCAAATAAAGCTATTTGAATCAAATGAAAGTCAAACACATTCAAACAAAGCTATTTTAATTAAATGAATGTCAAATACATTCTACAAAGCTAATTGAATAAAATGAAAGTCAAACACATTCAAATAAAGCTATTTGAATCAAATGAAAGTCAAATACATTCTACAAAGCTAATTGAATCAAATGAAAGTCCAACACATTCAAACAAAGCCTTTTAAATCAAATGAAAGTCAAACACATTAAAAAAAAGCTATTTGAATCAAATGAAAGTCAAACATATTTAAACAAAGCCATTTAAATCAAATGAAAGTCAAACACATTCAAAAAAAAGCTTTTTAATTTAAATGATAGTCAAACACATTTAAACAAAGCTATATAAATCAAATGAAAGTGAAATGCATTCTACAAAGCAAATTGAATTAAATGAAATTCAAACACATTCAAACAAAGCTATTTGAATCAAATGACAGTAAAAATACATTCTACAATGCTAATTGAATCAATTGAAAGTCGAACACATTTAAACAAAGCTATTTAAATCAAATGAAAGTCAAATACGTTTTACAAAGCTATTTGTATCAAATGAAAGTCCAACACATTCAAATAAAGTTATTTGAGTCAAATGAAAGTCAAACATATTCAAACAAAGTTGTTTAAATTAAATGATAGTGAAATGTATTCTTCAAAGCTAATTGAATCAAATGAAAATTAAACGCATTCAAACAAAGCTATTTGAATCAAATGAGAGTCAAATACATTCTACAAAGCTAATTGAATTAAATTAAAGTCAAACACATTCAAACAAAGTTAATTGAATCAAATGAAAGTCAAACACATTCAAACAAAGATTTTGAATCAAATGAAAGTCAAATACATTCTACAAAGCTAATTGAATCAAATGAAAGTCAAACACATTCAAATAAAGCTATTTGAATCAAATGAAAGTCAAATACATTCTACAAAGCTAATTGAATCAAATGAAAGTCAAACACATTCAAACAAAGCTATTTGAATCAAAGAAGAGTCAAATAAATTCAAACAAGCTAATTAAATAAAATAAAAGTAAAATACATTCTACAAAGCTAATTGAATCAAATGAAAGTCAAACACATTCAAACAAAGCCTTTTAAATCAGATGAAAGTCAAACACATTCAAACAAAGCTAATTAAATCAAATAAAAGTCAAATACATTCTACTAAGCTAATTGGATCAAATGAAAGTCAAACACATTCAAACAAAGCTATTTGAATCAAATGAAAGTCAAATACATTCAACAAAGCTAATAGATTCAAAAGAAATTCAAACACATTCAAACAAAGCTATTTTAATCAAATGAATGTCAAATACGTTCAACAAAGCTAATTGTATCAAATGAAAGTCAAACACATTAAAAATAATGGTATTTGAATCAAATGAAAGTCAAATGCATTGAAACAAAGTTATTTAAATCAAATGAAAGTCAAATACATTCTACAAAGCTAATTGAATCAATTGAAAGTTAAACGCATTCAAACAAATCTATTTGAATCAAATGAGAGTCAAATACATTCTACAAAGCTAATTGAATCAAATGAAAGTCAAACTCATTCAAACAAAGCTAATTGAATCAAATGACAGTCAAATACATTCTACAAAGCTAATTGAATCAAATGAAAGTCAAACACATTCAAATAAAGCTATTTGAATCAAATGAAAGTCAAACACATTCAAACAAAGCTATTTTAATTAAATGAATGTCAAATACATTCTACAAAGCTAATTGAATAAAATGAAAGTCAAACACATTCAAATAAAGCTATTTGAATCAAATGAAAGTCAAATACATTCTACAAAGCTAATTGAATCAAATGAAAGTCCAACACATTCAAACAAAGCCTTTTAAATCAAATGAAAGTCAAACACATTCAAAAAAAGCTATTTGAATCAAATGAAAGTCAAACATATTTAAACAAAGCCATTTAAATCAAATGAAAGTCAAACACATTCAAAAAAAGCTTTTTAATTTAAATGATAGTCAAACACATTTAAACAAAGCTATATAAATCAAATGAAAGTGAAATGCATTCTACAAAGCAAATTGAATTAAATGAAATTTAAACACATTCAAACAAAGCTATTTGAATCAAATGACAGTCAAATACATTCTACAAAGCTAATTGAATCAAATGAAAGTCAAACACGTTCAAACAAAGCTAATTGAATCAAATGAAAGTCAAACACATTCAAACAAAGCTATTTTAATTAAATGAATGTCAAATACATTCTACAAAGCTAATTGAATCAAATGAAAGTCAAACACATTCAAACAAAGCTATTTGAAGAAAATGAAAGTCAAATACGTTCTACAAAGCTAATTGTATCAAATGAAAGTTAAACGCAATCAAATAAAGCTATTTGAGTCAAATGAAAGTCAAACACATTCAAACAAAGTTGTTTAAATTAAATAAAAGTGAAATGTATTCTACAAAGCTAATTGAATCAAATGAAAGTTAAACGCATTCAAACAAAGCTATTTGAATCAAATGAGAGTCAAATACATTCTACAAAGCTAATTGAATTAAATTAAAGTCAAACACATTCGAACAAAGCTAATTGAATCAAATGAAAGTCAAACACATTCAAATAAAGCTATTTGAATCAAATGAAAGTCAAACACATTCAAACAAAGCTATTTTAATTAAATGAATGTCAAATACATTCTACAAAGCTAATTGAATAAAATGAAAGTCAAACACATTCAAATAAAGCTATTTGAATCAAATGAAAGTCAAATACATTCTACAAAGCTAATTGAATCAAATGAAAGTCAAACACATTCAAAAAAAGCTTTTTAATTTAAATGATAGTCAAACACATTTAAACAAAGCTATATAAATCAAACGAAAGTGAAATGCATTCTACAAAGCAAATTGAATTAAATGAAATTTAAACACATTCAAACAAAGCTATTTGAATCAAATGACAGTCAAATACATTCTACAAAGCTAATTGAATCAAATGAAAGTCAAACACATTCAAACAAAGCTATTTGAATCAAATAAAAGTCAAATACATTCTACAAAGCTAATTGAATCAAATGAAAGTCAAACACGTTCAAACAAAGCTAATTGAATCAAATGAAAGTCAAACACATTCAAACAAAGCTATTTTAATTAAATGAATGTCAAATACATTCTACAAAGCTAATTGAATAAAATGAAAGTCAAACATATTCAAATAAAGCTATTTGAATCAAATGAAAGTCAAATACATTCTACAAAGCTAATTGAATCAAATGAAAGTCAAACACATTCAAAAAAAGCTTTTTAATTTAAATGATAGTCAAACACATTTAAACAAAGCTATATAAATCAAACGAAAGTGAAATGCATTCTACAAAGCAAATTGAATTAAATGAAATTTAAACACATTCAAACAAAGCTATTTGAATCAAATGACAGTCAAATACATTCTACAAAGCTAATTGAATCAAACGAAAGTCAAACACATTCAAACAAAGCTATTTGAATCAAATAAAAGTCAAATACATTCTACAAAGCTAATTGAATCAAATGAAAGTCAAATACGTTCAACAAAGCTAATTGTATCAAATGAAAGTAAAACACATTAAAATAATGGTATTTGAATCAAATGAAAGTCAAACGCATTGAAACAAAGTTATTTAAATCAAATGAAAGTGAAATGCATTCTACAAACAAAGCTAATTGAAACAAATGAAAGTCAAACACATTCAAACAAAGCTATTTGGATCAAATTAAAGTCAAATACATTCTACTAAGCTAATTGAATCAAATGAAAGTCAAACACATTCAAACAAAGCTATTTGAATCAAATGACAGTCAAATACATTCTACAAAGCTAATTGTATCAAATGAAAGTCAAACACATTCAAACAAAGCTATTTGAATCAAATGAAAGTGAAATGCATTCTACAAAGCTTTTTGAATCAAATGAGAGTCAAATACATTCAAACAAAGCTAATTAAATCAAATAAAAGTCAAATACATTCTACATAGCTAATTGAATCAAATGAAAGTCAAACACATTCAAACAAAGCTAATTGAATCAACTGAAATTCAAATACATTCAACAAAGCAAATTGAATCAAATGAAAGTCAAACACATTCAACTAAAGCTAATTGAATCAAATGAAAGTCAAACATATTTAAACAAAGCTATTTTAATCAAATGAATGTCAAATACGTTCAACAGAGCTAATTGTATCAAATGAAAGTCAAACACATTCAAATAAAGCTATTTGAATCAAATGAAAGTCAAACGCATTAAAACAAAGTTATTTAAATCAAATGAAAGTGAAATGCATTCTACAAAGATAATTGAATCAAATGAAAGTTAAATGCATTCGAACAAAGCTATTTGAATCAAATGAGAGTCAAATACATTCTACAAAGCTAATTGAATCAAATGAAAGTCAAACACATTCAAACAAAGCTAATTGAATCAAATGAAAGTCAAAATCATTCAACAAAGCTAATTGAATCAAATAAAAGTCAAACACATTCAAACAAAGCTAATTGAATCAAATGAAAGTCAAGCACATTCAAACAAAGCTATTTTAATGAAATGAAAGTCAAATACATTCTACAAAGCTAATCGAATCAAATGAAAGTCAAATACATTCTACAAAGCTAATTGAATCAAATGAAAGTCAAACACATTCAAACAAAGCTATTTGAATCACATGAGAGTCAAATACATTCAAACAAAGCTAATTAAATCAAATAAAAGTCTAATACATTCTACAAAGCTAATTGAATCAAATGAAAGTAAAACACATTAAAACAAAGCTATTTGAATCAAATGAAAGTCAAACACATTCAAACAAAGCTATTTGAATCAAATGAGAGTCAAATACATTAAAACAAAGCTAATTAAATCAAATATAAGTCTAATACATTCTACAAAGCTAATTGAATTAAATTAGAGTCAAACACATTCAAACAAAGCTAATTGAATCAAATGAAAGTCAAACACATTAAAACAAAGATTTCGAATCAAATGAAAGTCAAATACATTCTACAAAGCTAATTGAATAAAATGAAAGTTAAACACATTCAAATAAAGCTATTTGAATCAAATGAAAGTCAAGTACATTCTACAAAGCTAATTGAATCAAATGAAAGTCAAACACATACAAACAAAGCTATTTGAATCAAATGAGAGTCAAATAAATTTAAACAAAGCTAATTAAATCAAATAAAAGTAAAATACATTCTACAAAGCTAATTGAATCAAATGAAAGTCAAACTCATTCAAACAAAGCTAATTGAATCAAATGAAAGTCAAACACATTCAAATAAAGCTATTTGAATCAAATGAAAGTCAAACACATTCAAACAAAGCTATTTTAATTTAATGAATGTCAAATACATTCTACAAAGCTAATTGAATAAAATGAAAGTCAAACACATTCAAATAAAGCTATTTGAATCAAATGAAAGTCAAATACATTCTACAAAGCTAATTGAATCAAATGAAAGTCAAACACATTCAAACAAAGCCATTTAAATCAAATGAAAGTCAAACACATTCAAAAAAAGCTATTTGAATCAAATGAAAGTCAAACACATTTAAACAAAGCCATTTAAATCAAATGAAAGTCAAAACACATTCAAAAAAAGCTTTTTAATTTAAATGATAGTCAAACACATTTAAAAAAAGCTATATAAATCAAATGAAAGTGAAATGCATTCTACAAAGCAAATTGAATTAAATGAAATTTAAACACATTCAAACAAAGCTATTTGAATCAAATGACAGTCAAATACATTCTACAAAGCTAATTGAATCAAATGAAAGTCAAACACATTCAAACAAAGCTATTTGAATCAAATAAAAGTCAAATACATTCTACAAAGCTAATTGAATAAAATGAAAGTCAAACACATTCAAACAAAGCTAATTGAATCAAATGAAAGTCAAACACATTCAAACAAAGCTATTTTAATTAAATAAATGTCAAATACATTCTACAAAGCTAATTGAATCAAATGAAAGTCAAACACATTCAAACAAAGCTATTTGAAGAAAACGAAAGTCAAATACATTCTACAATGCAAATTGAAACAAATGAAAGTCAAACACAGTCAAACAAAGTTATTTGACTCAAATGAAAGTCAAATACATTCTACAAAGCTAATTGAATCAAATGAAAGTCAAACACATTCAAATAAAGCTATTTGAATCAAATGAAAGTCAAATACGTTCTACAAAGCTAATTGTATCAAATGAAAGTCAAACGCAATCAAATAAAGCTATTTGAGTCAAATGAAAGTCAAACACATTCAAACAAAGTTGTTTAAATTAAATAAAAGTGAAATGTATTCTACAAAGCTAATTAAATCAAATGAAAGTTAAACGCATTCAAACAAAGCTATTTGAATCAAATGAGAGTCAAATACATTCTACAAAGCTAATTGAATCAATTGAAAGTCAAACACATTCAAACAAAGCTAATTGAATCAAATGAAAGTCAAATACATTCAACAAAGCTAATTTACTCAAATGAAAGTCAAACACATTCAAACAAAGCTAATTGAATCAAATGAAAGTCAAGCACGTTCAAACAAAGCTATTTTAATCGAATGAAAGTCAATTACATTCTACAAAGCTAATTGAATCAAATGAAAGTCAAACACATTCAAACAAAGCTATTTGAATCAAATGAAAGTCAAACACATTCAAACAAAGCTATTTGAAGAAAATGAAAGTAAAATACATTCTACAAAGCTAATTGAATCAAATGAAAGTCAAACACATTCAAACAAAGCTAATTAAATCAAATAAAATTCAAATACATTCTACAAAGCTAATTGAATCATATAAAAGTCAAATACATTCAAACAAAGCTAATTGAATCAAATGAAAGTCAAACACATTCAAACAAAGCTATTTGAATCACATGAGAGTCAAATACATTCAAACAAAGCTAATTAAATCAAATGAAAGTCAAATACATTCTACAAAGCTAATTGAATCAAATGAAAGTTAAACACATTCAAATAAAGCTATTTGAATCAAATGAAAGTCAAATACATTCTACAAAGCTAATTGAATCAAATGAAAGTCAAACACATTCAAACAAAGCTAATTGAATCAAATGAAAGTCAAAATCATTCAACAAAGCTAATTGAATCAAATAAAAGTCAAACACATTCAAACAAAGCTAATTGAATCAAATGAAAGTCAAGCACATTCAAACAAAGCTATTTTAATGAAATGAAAGTCAAATACATTCTACAAAGCTAATCGAATCAAATGAAAGTCAAATACTTTCTACAAAGCTAATCGAATCAAATGAAAGTCAAACACATTCAAACAAAGTTATTTGAATCACATGAGAGTCAAATACATTCAAACAAAGCTAATTAAATCAAATAAAAGTCTAATACATTCTACAAAGCTAATTGAATCAAATGAAAGTAAAACACATTAAAACAAAGCTATTTGAATCAAATGAAAGTCAAACACATTCAAACAAAGCTATTTGAATCAAATGAGAGTCAAATACATTAAAACAAAGCTAATTAAATCAAATATAAGTCTAATACATTCTACAAAGCTAATTGAATTAAATTAGAGTCAAACACATTCAAACAAAGCTAATTGAATCAAATGAAAGTGAAACACAATAAAACAAAGATTTCGAATCAAATGAAAGTCAAATACATTCTACAAAGCTAATTGAATCAAATGAAAGTTAAACACATTCAAATAAAGCTATTTGAATCAAATGAAAGTCAAATACATTCTACAAAGCTAATTGAATCAAATGAAAGTCAAACACATTCAAACAAAGCTATTTGAATCAAATGAGAGTCAAATAAATTCAAACAAAGCTAATTAAATAAAATAAAAGTAAAATAAATTCTACAAAGCTAATTGAATCAAATGAAAGTCAAACACATTCAAAAAAAGTCTTTTAAATCAAATGAAAGTCAAACACATTCAAAAAAAGCTTTTTAATTTAAATGAAAGTCAAACACATTCAAACAAAGCTATATAAATCAAATGAAAGTGAAATGCATTCTACAAAGCAAATTGAATTAAATGAAATACAAACACATTCAAACAGAGCTATTTGAATCAAATGACAGTAAAATACATTCTACAAAGCTAATTGAATCAATTGAAAGTCGAACACATTCAAACAAAGCTATTTGAATCAAATGAAAGTCAAATACGTTCTACAAAGCTAATTGTATCAAATGAAAGTCAAACGCAATCAAATAAAGCTATTTGAGTCAAATGAAAGTCAAACATATTCAAACAAAGTTGTTTAAATTACATGAAAGTGAAATGTATTCTACAAAGCTAATTGAATCAAATGAAAGTTAAACGCATTCAAACAAAGCTATTTGAATCAAATGAGAGTCAAATACATTCTACAAAGCTAATTGAATCAAATGAAAGTCAAACACATTCAAACAAAGCTAATTGAATCAAATGAGAGTCAAATACATTCAACAAAGCTAATTGAATCAAATGAAAGTCAAACACATTCAAACAAAGCTAATTGAATCAAATGAAAGTCAAGCACATTCAAACAAAGCTATTTTAATCAAATGAAAGTCAAATACATTCTACAAAGCTAATTGAATCACATGAAAGTAAAACACATTCAAACAAAGCTATTTGAATCAAATGAAAGTCAAACACATTCAAACAAAGCTATTTGAATCAAATGAGAGTCAAATACATTCTACAAAGCTAATTGAATCAAATGAAAGTCAAACACATTCAAATAAAGCTATTTGAATCAAATAAAGTAAAATACATTCTACAAAGCTAATTGAATCAAATGAAAGTCAAACACATTCAAACAAAGCTTTTTAAATCAAATGAAAGTCAAACACATTCAAAAAAAGCTTTTTAATTTAAATGAAAGTCAAACACATTCAAACAAAGCTATTTGAATCAAATGACAGTCAAACACATTCTACAAAGCTAATTGAATCAATTGAAAGTCAAACACATTCAAACAAAGCTATTTGAATCAAATGAAAGTCAAATACATTCTACAAAGCTAATTGAATCAAATGAAAGTCAAACACATTCAAACAAAGCTAATTGAATCAAATGAAAGTCAAACACATTCAAACAAAGCTATTTTAATTAAATGAATGTCAAATACATTCTACAAAGCTAATTGAATCAAATGAAAGTCAAACACATTCAAACAAAGCTATTTGAAGAAAATGAAAGTCAAATACATTCTACAAAGCAAATTGAAACAAATGAAAGTCAAACATAGTCAAACAAAGTTATTTGACTCAAATGAAAGTCAAATACATTCTACAAAGCTAATTGAATCAAATGAAAGTCAAACACATTCAAACAAAGCTATTTGAATCAAATGAAAGTCAAATACGTTCTACAAAGCTAATTGTATCAAATGAAAGTCAAATGCAATCAAATAAAGCTATTTGAGTCAAATGAAAGTCAAACACATTCAAATAAAGTTGTTTAAATTAAATGAAAGTGAAATGTATTCTACAAAGCTAATTGAATCAAATGAAAGTTAAACGCATTCAAACAAAGCTATGTGAATCAAATAAGAGTCAAATACATTCTACAAAGCTAATTGAATCAAATGAAAGTCAAACACATTCAAACAAAGCTAATTGAATCAAATGAGAGTCAAATACATTCAACAAAGCTAATTGAATCAAATGAAAGTCAAACACATTCAAAACAAAGCTAATTGAAAAAAATGATAGTCAAGCACATTCAAACAAAGCTATTTTAATCAATTGAAAGTCAAATACATTCTAGAAAGCTAATTGAATCAAATGAAAGTAACACACATTCAAACAAAGCTATTTGAATCAAATGAAAGTCAAACACATTCAAACAAAGCTATTTGAATCAAATAGAGTCAAATACATTCTAACAAAGCTAATTGAATCAAATGAGAGTCAAATACATTCAACAAAGCTAATTGAATCAAATGAAAGTCAAACACATTCAAACAAAGCTATTTGAATCAAATGACAGTCAAATACATTCTACAAAGCTAATTGTATCAAATGAAAGTCAAACACATTCAAACAAAGCTATTTGAATCAAATGAAAGTGAAATGCATTCTACAAAGCTATTTGAATCAAATGAGAGTCAAATACATTCAAACAAAGCTAATTAAATCAAATAAAAGTCAAATACATTCTACAAAGCTATTTGAATCAAATGAAAGTCAAACACATTCAAACAAAGCTAATTGAATCAACTGAAAGTCAAATACATTCAACAAAGCAAATTGAATCAAATGAAAGTCAAACACATTCAACTAAAGCTAATTGAATCAAATGAAAGTCAAACATATTCAAACAAAGCTATTTTAATCAAATGAATGTCAAATACGTTCAACAGAGCTAATTGTATCAAATGAAAGTCAAAACACATTCAAATAAAGCTATTTGAATCAAATGAAAGTCAAACGCATTAAAACAAAGTTATTTAAATCAAATGAAAGTGAAATGCATTCTACAAAGATAATTGAATCAAATGAAAGTTAAATGCATTCGAACAAAGCTATTTGAATCAAATGAGAGTCAAATACATTCTACAAAGCTAATTGAATCAAATGAAAGTCAAACACATTCAAACAAAGCTAATTGAATCAAATGAAAGTCAAAATCATTCAACAAAAGCTAATTTAATCAAATAAAAGTCAAACACATTCAAACAAAGCTAATTGAATCAAAATGAAAGTCAAGCACATTCAAACAAAGCTATTTTAATGAAATGAAAGTCAAATACATTCTACAAAGCTAATCGAATCAAATGAAAGTCAAATACATTCTACAAAGCTAATCGAATCAAATGAAAGTCAAACACATTCAAACAAAGTTATTTGAATCACATGAGAGTCAAATACATTCAAACAAAGCTAATTAAATCAAATAAAAGTCTAATACATTCTACAAAGCTAATTGAATCAAATGAAAGTAAAACACATTAAAACAAAGCTATTTGAATCAAATGAAAGTCAAACACATTCAAACAAAGCTATTTGAATCAAATGAGAGTCAAATACATTAAAACAAAGCTAATTAAATCAAATATAAAGTCTAATACATTCTACAAAGCTAATTGAATTAAATTAGAGTCAAACACATTCAAACAAAGCTAATTGAATCAAATGAAAGTCAAAACATTAAAACAAAGATTTCGAA
>NW_018745638.1:0-94244 GCF_001683475.1 Chenopodium quinoa
GGATTTGACAATCATTTGATTCAAAAAGCTTTGTTTGACTTTCACTTGATTCAAATCGCTATTTTGAATGCATTTGAATTTCATTTGATTGAAAAAGCTTTGTTTGAATGTGTTTGATTTTTATTTGATTAAATTAGCTTTGTTTGAATGTGATTGACTTTCATTTGAATCAATTAGCTTTGTTTAATGCATTTGACTTTCATTTAATTCAAAAAGCTTTGTTTGATGTGTTTGACTTTAATTTGATTCAAATAGCTTTGTTTGAATGATTTTGACTTTCACTTGATTTAAATACCTTTTTTGAATGCGTTTGACTTTCATCTGATTCAAATAGCATTTCTTTAATGTGTTTGACTTTCATTTGGTTCAAATAGCTTTGTTTAAATGTGTTTGACTTTCATTTGATTCAATTAGCTTTGCTTGAATGTGGTTAACTTTCAATTGAGTCAATTTGCTTTGTTGAATGCATTTGACTTTCATTTGATTCAAAAAGTTTTGTTTGACTGTCATATGATTCAATTAGCCTCGTTGAATGCATTTGACAATCATTTGATTCAAAAAGCTTTGTTTGAATTCTTTGGACTTTTACTTGATTCAATTAGCTTTTTTAAAGCATTTGACTTTCATATGATTTAATTAGCTTTGTTTGAATGTTTTTAACTTTCATTTGATGCAATTAGCTTTGTCTGAATGTGTTTGACTTTCGTTTGATTTAATTATCTTTTTTGAATGCATTTGACTTTCATTTGATTCAGATAGCATTGTTTGAATGTGTTTGACTTTCATTTGATTCAAATAGCTTTGTTTGAATGTGTTTGCCTTCCATTGGATTTAATTAGCTTTGTTTGAATGTGGTTGACTTTTAATTGATTCAATTTGATCTGTTGAATGCATTTGACTTTCATTTGATTCAAAAAGATTTGTTTGAATGTGTTTGACTTTCATATGATTCAATTAGTATCGTTGAATGCATTTGACAATCATTTGATTCAAAAAGCTATGTTTGAATTTGTTTGACTTTCACTTGATTCAATTAGCTTTTTTGAAATCATTTGACTTTCTTTTGATTCAAAAAGCTTTGTTTGAATGTGTTTGATTTTCACTTGATTTAATATGCTTTGTTTGAATGTGGTTAACTTTCATTTGATTCAATTAGCTTTGTTTGAATGTGGTTGACTTTCATTTGATTCAATTAGGTTTGTTAGAATGCCATTGACTTTCGTTTGATTTAATTAGGTTTGTTAGAATGCCATTGACTTTCATTTGATTCAATTAGCTTTGTTGAATGCATATGACTTTCATTTGATTCAAAAAGCTTTGTTTGAATGTGTTTGACTTTCATTTGATTCAATTAGCATCGTTGAACGCATTTGACAGTCATTTGATTCAAAAAGCTTTGTTTGAATTACCTAGACTTTCACTTGATTCAATTAGCTTTTTTGAATGGATTTAACTTTCATTTGATTTAAAAAGCTTTGTTTAAATGTGTTTGACTTTCACTTGATTTAATTACTTTTTTTTTAATTGCATTGACTTTCAGTTGATTCAAAAAGATTTGTTTGAATGTGCTTGACTTTCATATGATTCAATTAGCATCGTTGAATGGATTTGACAATCATTTGATTCAAAAAGCTTTGTTTGACTTTCACTTGATTCAAATCGCTATTTTGAATGCATTTGAATTTCATTTGATTGAAAAAGCTTTGTTTGAATGTGTTTGATTTTCATTTGATTAAATTAGCTTTGTTTGAATGTGATTGACTTTCATTTGAATCAATTAGCTTTGTTTAATGCATTTGACTTTCATTTAATTCAAAAAGCTTTGTTTGAATGTGTTTGACTTTAATTTGATTCAAATAGCTTTGTTTGAATGATTTTGACTTTCACTTGATTTAAATACCTTTTTTGAATGCGTTTGACTTTCATCTGATTCAAATAGCATTTCTTGAATGTGTTTGACTTTCATTTGGTTCAAATAGCTTTGTTTAAATGTGTTTGACTTTCATTTGATTCAATTAGCTTTGCTTGAATGTGGTTAACTTTCAATTGAGTCAATTTGCTTTGTTGAATGCATTTGACTTTCATTTGATTCAAAAAGTTTTGTTTGACTGTCATATGATTCAATTAGCCTCGTTGAATGCATTTGACAATCATTTGATTCAAAAAGCTTTGTTTGAATTCTTTGGACTTTTACTTGATTCAATTAGCTTTTTTCAAAGCATTTGACTTTCATATGATTAAATTAGCTTTGTTTGAATGTTTTTGACTTTCATTTGATGCAATTAGCTTTGTCTGAATGTGTTTGACTTTCGTTTGATTTAATTATCTTTTTTGAATGCATTTGACTTTCATTTGATTCAGATAGCATTGTTTGAATGTGTTTGACTTTCATTTGATTCAAATAGCTTTGTTTGAATGTGTTTGCCTTCCATTGGATTTAATTAGCTTTGTTTGAATGTGGTTGACTTTTAATTGATTCAATTTGATTTGTTGAATGCATTTGACTTTCATTTGATTCAAAAAGATTTGTTTGAATGTGTTTGACTTTCATATGATTCAATTAGTATCGTTGAATGCATTTGACAATCATTTGATTCAAAAAGCTATGTTTGAATTTGTTTGACTTTCACTTGATTCAATTAGCTTTTTTGAAATCATTTGACTTTCTTTTGATTCAAAAAGCTTTGTTTGAATGTGTTTGACTTTCATTTGATTCAATTAGCTCGTTGAACGCATTTGACAGTCATTTGATTCAAAAAGCTTTGTTTGAATTACCTACACTTTCACTTGATTCAATTAGCTTTTTTTGATTTTAACTTTCATTTGATTTAAAAAGCTTTGTTTAAATGTGTTTGACTTTCACTTGATTTAATTACTTTTTTTTAATTGCATTTGACTTTCAGTTGATTCAAAAAGATTTGTTTGAATGTGCTTGACTTTCATATGATTCAATTAGCATCGTTGAATGGATTTGACAATCATTTGATTCAAAAAGCTTTGTTTGACTTTCACTTGATTCAAATCGCTATTTTGAATGCATTTGAATTTCATTTGATTGAAAAAGCTTTGTTTGAATGTGTTTGATTTTTATTTGATTAAATTAGCTTTGTTTGAATGTGATTGACTTTCATTTGAATCAATTAGCTTTGTTTAATGCATTTGACTTTCATTTAATTCAAAAAGCTTTGTTTGAATGTGTTTGACTTTAATTTGATTCAAATAGCTTTGTTTGAATGATTTTGACTTTCACTTGATTTAAATACCTTTTTTGAATGCGTTTGACTTTCATCTGATTCAAATAGCATTTCTTGAATGTGTTTGACTTTCATTTGGTTCAAATAGCTTTGTTTAAATGTGTTTGACTTTCATTTGATTCAATTAGCTTTGCTTGAATGTGGTTAACTTTCAATTGAGTCAATTTGCTTTGTTGAATGCATTTGACTTTCATTTGATTCAAAAAGTTTTGTTTGACTGTCATATGATTCAATTAGCCTCGTTGAATGCATTTGACAATCATTTGATTCAAAAAGCTTTGTTTGAATTCTTTGGACTTTTACTTGATTCAATTAGCTTTTTTCAAAGCATTTGACTTTCATATGATTTAATTAGCTTTGTTTGAATGTTTTTGACTTTCATTTGATGCAATTAGCTTTGTCTGAATGTGTTTGACTTTCGTTTGATTTAATTATCTTTTTTGAATGCATTTGACTTTCATTTGATTCAGATAGCATTGTTTGAATGTGTTTGACTTTCATTTGATTCAAATAGCTTTGTTTGAATGTGTTTGCCTTCCATTGGATTTAATTAGCTTTGTTTGAATGTGGTTGACTTTTAATTGATTCAATTTGATCTGTTGAATGCATTTGACTTTCATTTGATTCAAAAAGATTTGTTTGAATGTGTTTGACTTTCATATGATTCAATTAGTATCGTTGAATGCATTTGACAATCATTTGATTCAAAAAGCTATGTTTGAATTTGTTTGACTTTCACTTGATTCAATTAGCTTTTTTGAAATCATTTGACTTTCTTTTGATTCAAAAAGCTTTGTTTGAATGTGTTTGATTTTCACTTGATTTAATATGCTTTGTTTGAATGTGGTTAACTTTCATTTGATTCAATTAGCTTTGTTTGAATGTGGTTGACTTTCATTTGATTCAATTAGGTTTGTTAGAATGCCATTGACTTTCGTTTGATTTAATTAGGTTTGTTAGAATGCCATTGACTTTCATTTGATTCAATTAGCTTTGTTGAATGCATATGACTTTCATTTGATTCAAAAAGCTTTGTTTGAATGTGTTTGACTCTCATTTGATTCAATTAGCATCGTTGAACGCATTTGACAGTCATTTGATTCAAAAAGCTTTGTTTGAATTACCTAGACTTTCACTTGATTCAATTAGCTTTTTTGAATGGATTTAACTTTCATTTGATTTAAAAAGCTTTGTTTAAATGTGTTTGACTTTCACTTGATTTAATTACTTTTTTTAATTGCATTTGACTTTCAGTTGATTCAAAAAGATTTGTTTGAATGTGCTTGACTTTCATATGATTCAATTAGCATCGTTGAATGGATTTGACAATCATTTGATTCAAAAAGCTTTGTTTGACTTTCACTTGATTCAAATCGCTATTTTGAATGCATTTGAATTTCATTTGATTGAAAAAGCTTTGTTTGAATGTGTTTGATTTTTATTTGATTAAATTAGCTTTGTTTGAATGTGATTGACTTTCATTTGAATCAATTAGCTTTGTTTAATGCATTTGACTTTCATTTAATTCAAAAAGCTTTGTTTGAATGTGTTTGACTTTATTTGATTCAAATAGCTTTGTTTGAATGATTTTGACTTTCACTTGATTTAAATACCTTTTTTGAATGCGTTTGACTTTCATCTGATTCAAATAGCATTTCTTGAATGTGTTTGACTTTCATTTGGTTCAAATAGCTTTGTTTAAATGTGTTTGACTTTCATTTGATTCAATTAGCTTTGCTTGAATGTGGTTAACTTTCAATTGAGTCAATTTGCTTTGTTGAATGCATTTGACTTTCATTTGATTCAAAAAGTTTTGTTTGACTGTCATATGATTCAATTAGCCTCGTTGAATGCATTTGACAATCATTTGATTCAAAAAGCTTTGTTTGAATTCTTTGGACTTTTACTTGATTCAATTAGCTTTTTTCAAAGCATTTGACTTTCATATGATTTAATTAGCTTTGTTTGAATGTTTTTTACTTTCATTTGATGCAATTAGCTTTGTCTGAATGTGTTTGACTTTCGTTTGATTTAATTATCTTTTTTGAATGCATTTGACTTTCATTTGATTCAGATAGCATTGTTTAAAATGTGTTTGACTTTCATTTGATTCAAATAGCTTTGTTTGAATGTGTTTGCCTTCCATTGGATTTAATTAGCTTTGTTTGAATGTGGTTGACTTTTAATTGATTCAATTTGATCTGTTGAATGCATTTGACTTTCATTTGATTCAAAAAGATTTGTTTGAATGTGTTTGACTTTCATATGATTCAATTAGTATCGTTGAATGCATTTGACAATCATTTGATTCAAAAAGCTATGTTTGAATTTGTTTGACTTTCACTTGATTTAATTAGCTTTTTTGAAATCATTTGACTTTCTTTTGATTCAAAAAGCTTTGTTTGAATGTGTTTGATTTTCACTTGATTTAATATGCTTTGTTTGAATGTGGTTAACTTTCATTTGATTCAATTAGCTTTGTTTGAATGTGGTTGACTTTCATTTGATTCAATTAGGTTTGTTAGAATGCCATTGACTTTCGTTTGATTTAATTAGGTTTGTTAGAATGCCATTGACTTTCATTTGATTCAATTAGCTTTGTTGAATGCATATGACTTTCATTTGATTCAAAAAGCTTTGTTTGAATGTGTTTGACTCTCATTTGATTCAATTAGCATCGTTGAACGCATTTGACAGTCATTTGATTCAAAAAGCTTTGTTTGAATTACCTAGACTTTCACTTGATTCAATTAGCTTTTTTGAATGGATTTAACTTTCATTTGATTTAAAAAGCTTTGTTTAAATGTGTTTGACTTTCACTTGATTTAATTACTTTTTTTTAATTGCATTTGACTTTCAGTTGATTCAAAAAGATTTGTTTGAATGTGCTTGACTTTCATATGATTCAATTAGCATCGTTGAACGGATTTGACAATCATTTGATTCAAAAAGCTTTGTTTGACTTTCACTTGATTCAAATCGCTATTTTGAATGCATTTGAATTTCATTTGATTGAAAAAGCTTTGTTTGAATGTGTTTGATTTTTATTTGATTAAATTAGCTTTGTTTGAATGTGATTGACTTTCATTTGAATCAATTAGCTTTGTTTAATGCATTTGACTTTCATTTAATTCAAAAAGCTTTGTTTGAATGTGTTTGACTTTAATTTGATTCAAATAGCTTTGTTTGAATGATTTTGACTTTCACTTGATTTAAATACCTTTTTTGAATGCGTTTGACTTTCATCTGATTCAAATAGCATTTCTTGAATGTGTTTGACTTTCATTTGGTTCAAATAGCTTTGTTTAAATGTGTTTGACTTTCATTTGATTCAAATTAGCTTTGCTTGAATGTGGTTAAATTTCAATTGAGTCCATTTGCTTTGTTTTGAATGCATTTGACTTTCATTTGATTCAAAAAGTTTTGTTTGACTGTCATATGATTCAATTAGCCTCGTTGAATGCATTTGACAATCATTTGATTCAAAAAGCTTTGTTTGAATTCTTTGGACTTTTACTTGATTCAATTAGCTTTTTTCAAAGCATTTGACTTTCATATGATTTAATAGCTTTGTTTGAATGTTTTTGACTTTCATTTGATGCAATTAGCTTTGTCTGAATGTGTTTGACTTTCGTTTGATTTAATTATCTTTTTTGAATGCATTTTGACTTTCATTTGATTCAGATAGCATTGTTTGAATGTGTTTGACTTTCATTGATTCAAAATAGCTTTGTTTGAATGTGTTTGCCTTCCATTGGATTTAATTAGCTTTGTTTGAATGTGGTTGACTTTTAATTGATTCAATTTGATCTGTTGAATGCATTTGACTTTCATTTGATTCAAAAAGATTTGTTTGAATGTGTTTGACTTTCATATGATTCATTAGTATCGTTGAATGCAATTGACAATCATTTGATTCAAAAAGCTTATGTTTGAATTTGTTTGACTTTCACTTGATTCAATTAGCTTTTTTGAAATCATTTGACTTTCTTTTGATTCAAAAGCTTTGTTTGAATGTGTATGATTTTCACTTGATTTAATATGTTTTGTTTGAATGTGGTTAACTTTCATTTGATTCAATTAGCTTTGTTTGAATGTGGTTGACTTTAATTTGATTCAATTAGGTTTGTTAGAATGCATTGACTTTCGTTTGATTTGATTAGGTTTGTTAGAATGCCATTGACTTTCATTTGATTCAATTAGCTTTGTTTAATGCATATGACTTTCATTTGATTCAAAAAGCTTTGTTTGAATGTGTTTGACTCTCATTTGATTCAATTAGCATCGTTGAACGCATTTGACAGTCATTTGATTCAAAAAGCTTTGTTTGAATTACTAGACTTTCACTTCATTCAATTAGCTTTTTTTGAATGGATTTAACTTTCATTTGATTTAAAAAGCTTTGTTTAAATGTGTTTGACTTTCACTTGATTTAATTACTTTTTTTTAATTGCATTTGACTTTCAGTTGATTCAAAAGATTTGTTTGAATGTGGTTGACTTTCATATGATCCAATTAGCATCGTTGAACGGATTTCACAATCATTTGATTCAGAAAGCTTTGTTTGACTTTCACTTGATTTAAATCGCTATTTTGAATGCATTTGAATTTCATTGATTGAAAAAAGCTTTGTTTGAATGTGTTTCACTTTCATTTGATTCAATTAGCTTTGCTTGAATGTGGTTAACTTTCAATTGAGTCAATTTGCTTTGTTGAATGCATTTGACTTTCATCTGATTCAAATAGTTTTGTTTGACTGTCATATGATTCAATTAGCCTCGTTGAATGCATTTGACAATCATTTGATTCAAAAAGCTTTGTTTGAATTCTTTGGACTTTTACTTGATTCAATTAGCTTTTTTGAAAGCATTTGACTTTCATATGATTTAATTAGCTTTGTTTGAATGTTTTTTGACTTTCATTTGATGCAATTAGCTTTGTCTGAATGTGTTTGACTCTCGTTTGATTTAATTATCTTTTTTTAAATGCATTTGACTTTCATTTGATTCAGATAGCATTGTTTGATTGTGTTTGACTTTAATTTGATTCAAATAGCTTTGTTTGAATGATTTTGACTTTCACTTGATTAAAATACCTTTTTTGAATGCGTTTGACTTTTCTTGTGATCCAAATAGCATTTCTTGAATGTGTTTGACTTTCATTTGGTTCAAATAGCTTTGTTTAAATGTGTTTGACTTTCATTTGATTCAATTAGCTTTGCTTGAATGTGGTTAACTTTCAATTGAGTCAATTTGCTTTGTTGAATGCATTGGACTTTCATTTGATTCAAAAAGTTTTGTTTGACTGTCATATGATTCAATTAGCCTCGTTGAATGCATTTGACAATCATTTGATTCAAAAAGCTTTGTTTGAATTCTTTGGACTTTTACTTGATTCAATTAGCTTTTTTCAAAGCATTTGACTTTCATATAATTTAATTAGCTTTGTTTGAATGTTTTTTACTTTCATTTGATGCAATTAGCTTTGTCTGAATGTGTTTGACTTTCGTTTGATTTAATTATCTTTTTTGAATGCATTTGACTTTCATTTGATTCAGATAGCATTGATTGAATGTGTTTGACTTTCATTTGATTCAAATCGCTTTGTTTGAATGTGTTTGGCCTTCCATTGGATTTAATTAGCTTTGTTTGAATGTGGTTGACTTTTAATTGATTCAATTTCATTTGTTGAATGCATTTGACTTTCATTTGATTCAAAAAGATTTGTATGAATGTGTTTGACTTTCATATGATTCAATTAGTATCGTTGAATGCATTTGACAATCATTTGATTCAAAAAGCTATGTTTGAATTTGTTTGACTTTCACTTGATTTAATTACCTTTTTTGAAATGATTTGGCTTTCTTTTGATTCAAAAAGCTTTGTTTCAATGTGTTTGACTCTCATTTGATTCAATTAGCATCGTTGAACGCAATTGACAGTCATTTGATTCAAAAAGCTTTGTTTGAATTACCTAGACTTTCACTTGATTCAATTAGCTTTTTTGAATGGATTTAACTTTCATTTGATTTAAAAAGCTTTGTTTAAATGTGTTTGACTTTCATTTGATTCAATTAGCTTTGCTTGAATGTGGTTAACTTTCAATTGAGTCAATTTGCTTTGTTGAATGCATTTAACTTTCATCTGATTCAAATAGTTTTGTTTGACTGTCATATGATTCAATTAGCCTCGTTGAATGCATTTGACAATCATTTGATTCAAAAAGCTTTGTTTGAATTCTTTGGACTTTTACTTGATTCAATTAGCTTTTTTGAAAGCATTTGACTTTCATATGATTTTAATTAGCTTTGTTTGAATGTTTTTGACTTTCATTTGATGCAATTAGCTTTGTCTGAATGTGTTTGACTTTCGTTTGATTTAATTATCTTTTTTAAATGCATTTGACTTTCATTTGATTCAGATAGCATTGTTTGATTGTGTTTGACTTTCATTTGATTCAAATAGCGTTGTTTGAATATGTTTGCCTTCCATTGGACTTAATTAGCTTTGTTTGAATGTGGTTGACTTTTAATTGATTCAATTTGATCTGTTGAATGCATTTGACTTTCATTTGATTCAAAAAGATTTGTTTGAATGTGTTTGACTTTCATATGATTCAATTAGTATCGTTGAATGCATTTGACAATCATTTGATTCAAAAAGCTATGTTTGAATTTGTTTGACTTTCACTTGATTCAATTAGCTTTTTTGAACTCATTTAACTTTCTTTGGATTCAAAAAGCTTTGTTTGAATGTGTTTGAATTTCACTTGATTTAATTTAGCTTTGTTTGAATGTGGTTAACTTTCATTTGATTCAATTAGCTTTGTTTGAATGTGGTTGACTTTCATTTGATTTAATAAGGTTTGTTAGAATGCCATTGACTTTCGTTTGATTTAATTTGGTTTGTTAGAATGCCATTGACTTTCATTTGATTCAATTAGCTTTGTTGAATGCATATGACTTTCATTTGATTCAAAAAGCTTTGTTTGAATGTGTTTGACTCTCATTTGATTCAATTAGCATCGTTGAACGCATTTGACAGTCATTTGATTCAAAAAGCTTTGTTTGAATTACCTAGACTTTCACTTGATTCAATTAGCTTTTTTAAATGGATTTAACTTTCATTTGATTTAAAAAGCTTTGTTTAAATGTGTTTGACTTTCACTTGATTTAATTAGTTTTTTTTTAATTGCATTTGACTTTCAGTTGATTCAAAAAGATTTGTTTGAATGTGCATGACTTTCATATGATTCAATTAGCATCGTTGAATGGATTTGACAATCTTTTGATTCAAAAAGCTTTGTTTCACTTTCACTTGATTCAAATCGCTATTTTGAATTCATTTGAATTTCATTTGATTGAAAAAGCGTTGTTTGAATGTGTTTGATTTTTATTTGATTAAATTAGCTTTGTTTGAATGTGATTGACTTTCATTTGAATCAATTAGCTTTGTTTAATGCATTTGACTTTCATTTAATTCAAAAAGCTTTGTTTGAATGTGTTTGACTTTAATTTGATTCAAATAGCTTTGTTTGAATGATTTTGACTTTCACTTGATTAAAATACCTTTTTTGAATGCGTTTGACTTTCTTGTGATCCAAATAGCATTTCTTGAATGTGTTTGACTTTCATTTGGTTCAAATAGCTTTGTTTAAATGTGTTTGACTTTCATTTGATTCAATTAGCTTTGCTTGAATGTGGTTAACTTTCAATTGAGTCAATTTGCTTTTGTTGAATGCATTGGACTTTCATTTGATTCAAAAAGTTTTGTTTGACTGTCATATGATTCAATTAGCCTCGTTGAATGCATTTGACAATCATTTGATTCAAAAAGCTTTGTTTGAATTCTTTGGACTTTTACTTGATTCAATTAGCTTTTTTCAAAGCATTTGACTTTCATATAATTTAATTAGCTTTGTTTGAATGTTTTTTACTTTCATTTGATGCAATTAGCTTTGTCTGAATGTGTTTGACTTTCGTTTGATTTAATTATCTTTTTTGAATGCATTTGACTTTCATTTGATTCAGATAGCATTGTTTGAATGTGTTTGACTTTCATTTGATTCAAATCGCTTTGTTTGAATGTGTTTGCCTTCCATTGGATTTAATTAGCTTTGTTTGAATGTGGTTGACTTTTAATTGATTCAATTTCATTTGTTGAATGCATTTGACTTTCATTTGATTCAAAAAGATTTGTTTGAATGTGTTTGACTTTCATATGATTCAATTAGTATCGTTGAATGCATTTGACAATCATTTGATTCAAAAAGCTATGTTTGAATTTGTTTGACTTTCACTTGATTTAATTACCTTTTTTTGAAATGATTTGACTTTCTTTTGATTCAAAACGCATTGTTTCAAATGTGTTTGAACATCTCATTTGAACGTTCAATTAGCATGTTGAACGCATTTGACAGTCATTTGATTCAAAAGCTTTGTTTGAATTACCTAGACTTTCACTTGATTCATTAGCTTTTTTGAATGCATTTGACTTTTATTTGATTCAAAAAGATTTGTTTGAATGTGTTTGACTTTCATATGATTCAAATAGCTTTGTTTGAATGTGTTTGCCTTCCATTGGATTTAATTAGCTTTGTTTGAATGTGGTTGACTTTTAATTGATTCAATTTGATCTGTTGAATGCATTTGACTTTCATTTGATTCAAAAAGATTTTTTTGAATGTGTTTTATTTTCACTTGATTTAATATGCTTTGTTTGAATGTGGTTAACTTTCATTTGATTTAATTAGCTTTGTTTGAATTTGGTTGACTTTCATTTGATTCAATTAGGTTTGTTAGAATGCCATTGACTTTCGTTTGATTTAATTAGGTTTGTTAGAATGCCATTGACTTTCATTTGATTCAATTAGCTTTGTTGAATGCATATGACTTTCATTTGATTCAAAAAGCTTTGTTTGAATGTGTTTGACTCTCATTTGATTCAATTAGCATCGTTGAACGCATTTGACAGTCATTTGATTCAAAAAGCTTTGTTTGAATTACCTAGACTTTCACTTGATTCAATTAGCTTTTTTTGAATGGATTTAACTTTCATTTAATTTAAAAAGCTTTGTTTAAATGTGTTTGACTTTCACTTGATTTAATTACTTTTTTTTAATTGCATTTGACTTTCAGTTGATTCAAAAAGATTTGTTTGACTGTGCTTGACTTTCATATGATTCAATTAGCATCGTTGAATGGATTTGACAATCATTTGATTCAAAAAGCTTTGTTTGACTTTCACTTGATTCAAATAGCTATTTTGAATGCATTTGAATTTCATTTGATTGAAAAAGCTTTGTTTGAATGTGTTTGATTTTTATTTGATTAAATTAGCTTTGTTTGAATGTGACTGACTTTCATTTGAATCAATTAGCTTTGTTTAATGCATTTGACTTTCATTTAATTCAAAAAGCTTTGTTTGAATGTGTTTGACTTTAATTTGATTCAAATAGCTTTGTTTGAATGATTTTTACTTTCACTTGATTTAAATACCTTTTTTGAATGCGTTTGACTTTCATCTGATTCAAATAGCATTTCTTGAATGTGTTTGACTTTCATTTGGTTCAAATAGCTTTGTTTAAATGTGTTTGACTTTCATTTGATTCAAATAGCTTTGCTTGAATGTGGTTAACTTTCAATTGAGTCAATTTGCTTTGTTGAATGCATTTGACTCTCATTTGATTCAAAAAGTTTTGTTTGACTGTCATATGATTCAATTAGCCTTGTTGAATGCATTTGACAATCATTTGATTCAAAAAGCTTTGTTTGAATTCTTTGGACTTTTACTTGATTCAATTAGCTTTTTTCAAAGCATTTGACTTTCATATGATTTAATTAGCTTTGTTTAAATGTTTTTGACTTTCACTTGATGCAATTAGCTTTGTCTGACTGTGTTTGAGTTTCGTTTGATTTAATTATCTTTTTTGAATGCATTTGACTTTCATTTGATTCAAATAGCTTTGTTTGAATGTGTTTGCCTTCCATTGAATTTAATTAGCTTTGTTAGAATGTGGTTGACTTTTAATTGATTCAATTTTGATCTGCTGAATGCATTTGACTTTTATTTGATTCAAAAAGATTTGTTTGAATGTGTTTGACTTTCATATGATTCAAATAGCTTTGTTTGAATGTGTTTTGCCTTCCATTGGATTTAATTAGCTTTTGTTTGAATGTGGTTGACTTTTAATTGATTCAATTTGATCTGTTGAATGCATTTGACTTTCATTTGATTCAAAAAGATTTTTTTGAATGTGTTTTATTTTCACTTGATTTAATATGCTTTGTTTGAATGTGGTTAACTTTCATTTGATTCAATTAGCTTTGTTTGAATTTGGTTGACTTTCATTTGATTCAATTAGGTTTGTTAGAATGCCATTGACTTTCGTTTGATTTAATTAGGTTTGTTAGAATGCCATTGACTTTCATTTGATTCAATTAGCTTTGTTGAATGCATATGACTTTCATTTGATTCAAAAAGCTTTGTTTGAATGTGTTTGACTCTCATTTGATTCAATTAGCATCGTTGAACGCATTTGACAGTCATTTGATTCAAAAAGCTTTGTTTGAATTACCTAGACTTTCACTTGATTCAATTAGCTTTTTTGAATGGATTTAACTTTCATTTAATTTAAAAAGCTTTGTTTAAATGTGTTTGACTTTCACTTGATTTAATTACTTTTTTTTTAATTGCATTTGACTTTCAGTTGATTCAAAAAGATTTGTTTGACTGTGCTTGACTTTCATATGATTCAATTAGCATCGTTGAATGGATTTGACAATCATTTGATTCAAAAAGCTTTGTTTGACTTTCACTTGATTCAAATAGCTATTTTGAATGCATTTGAATTTCATTTGATTGAAAAAGCTTTGTTTGAATGTGTTTGATTTTTATTTGATTAAATTAGCTTTGTTTGAATGTGACTGACTTTCATTTGAATCAATTAGCTTTGTTTAATGCATTTGACTTTCATTTAATTCAAAAAGCTTTGTTTGAATGTGTTTGACTTTAATTTGATTCAAATAGCTTTGTTTGAATGATTTTTACTTTCACTTGATTTAAATACCTTTTTTGAATGCGTTTGACTTTCATCTGATTCAAATAGCATTTCTTGAATGTGTTTGACTTTCATTTGGTTCAAATAGCTTTGTTTAAATGTGTTTGACTTTCATTTGATTCAATTAGCTTTGCTTGAATGTGGTTAAATTTCAATTGAGTCATTTGCTTTGTTGAATGCATTTGACTTTCATTTGATTCAAAAAGTTTTGTTTGACTGTCATATGATTCAATTAGCCTCGTTGAATGCATTTGACAATCATTTGATTCAAAAAGCTTTGTTTGAATTCTTTGGACTTTTACTTGATTCAATTAGCTTTTTTGAAAGCATTTGACTTTCATATGATTTAATTAGCTTTGTTTGAATGTTTTTGACTTTCATTTGAATGCAATTAGCTTTGTCTGAATGTGTTTGACTTTCGTTTGATTTAATTATCTTTTTTGAATGCATTTGACTTTCATTTGATTCAGATAGCATTGTTTGAATGTGTTTGACTTTCATTTGATTCAAATAGCTTTGTTTGAATGTGTTTTGCCTTCATTGGATTTAATTAGCTTTGTTTGAATGTGGTTGACTTTTAATTGATTCAATTTGATCTGTTGAATGCATTTGACTTTCATTTGATTCAAAAAGATTTGTTTGAATGTGTTTGACTTTCATATGATTCAATTAGTATCGTTGAATGCATTGACAATCATTTGATTCAAAAAGCTATGTTTGAATTTGTTTGACTTTCACTTGATTCAATTAGCTTTTTTGAAATCATTTGACTTTCTTTTGATTCAAAAAGCTTTGTTTGAATGTGTTTGATTTTCACTTGATTTAATATGTTTTGTTTGAATGTGGTTAACTTTCATTTGATTCAATTAGCTTTGTTTGAATGTGGTTGACTTTCATTTGATTCAATTAGGTTTGTTAGAATGCCATTGACTTTCGTTTGATTTGATTAGGTTTGTTAGAATGCCATTGACTTTCATTTGATTCAATTAGCTTTGTTTAATGCATATGACTTTCATTTGATTCAAAAAGCTTTGTTTGAATGTGTTTGACTCTCATTTGATTCAATTAGCATCGTTGAACGCATTTGACAGTCATTTGATTCCAAAAGCTTTGTTTGAATTACCTAGACTTTCACTTCATTCAATTAGCTTTTTTGAATGGATTTAACTTTCATTTGATTTAAAAAGCTTTGTTTAAATGTGTTTGACTTTCACTTGATTTAATTACTTTTTTTTAATTGCATTTGACTTTCAGTTGATTCAAAAAGATTTGTTTGAATGTGGTTGACTTTCATATGATCAATTAGCATCGTTGAACGGATTTCACAATCATTTGATTCAGAAAGCTTTGTTTGACTTTCACTTGATTTAAAATCGCTATTTTGAATGCATTTGAATTTCATTTGATTGAAAAAGCTTTGTTTGAATGTGTTTCACTTTCATTTGATTCAATTAGCTTTGCTTTAATGTGGTTAACTTTCAATTGAGTCAATTTGCTTTGTTTGAATGCATTTGACTTTCATCTGATTCAAATAGTTTTGTTTGACTGTCATATGATTCAATTAGCCTCGTTGAATGCATTTGACAATCATTTGATTCAAAAAGCTTTGTTTGAATTCTTTGGACTTTTACTTGATTCAATTAGCTTTTTTGAAAGCATTTGACTTTCATATGATTTAATTAGCTTTGTTTGAATGTTTTTGACTTTCATTTGATGCAATTAGCTTTGTCTGAATGTGTTTGACTCTCGTTTGATTTAATTATCTTTTTTAAATGCATTTGACTTTCATTTGATTCAGATAGCATTGTTTGATTGTGTTTGACTTTAATTTGATTCAAATAGCTTTGTTTGAATGATTTTGACTTTCACTTGATTAAAATACCTTTTTTGAATGCGTTTGACTTTCTTGTGATCCAAATAGCATTTCTTGAATGTGTTTGACTTTCATTTGGTTCAAATAGCTTTGTTTAAATGTGTTTGACTTTCATTTGATTCAATTAGCTTTGCTTGAATGTGGTTAACTTTCAATTGAGTCAATTTGCTTTGTTGAATGCATTGGACTTTCATTTTGATTCAAAAAGTTTTGTTTGACTGTCATATGATTCAATTAGCCTCGTTGAATGCATTTGACAATCATTTGATTCAAAAAGCTTTGTTTGAATTCTTTGGACTTTTACTTGATTCAATTAGCTTTTTTCAAAGCATTTGACTTTCATATAATTTAAATTAGCTTTGTTTGAATGTTTTTTACTTTCATTTGATGCAATTAGCTTTGTCTGAATGTGTTTGACTTTCGTTTGATTTAATTATCTTTTTTGAATGCATTTGACTTTCATTTGATTCAGATAGCATTGTTTGAATGTGTTTGACTTTCATTTGATTCAAATCGCTTTGTTTGAATGTGTTTGCCTTCCATTGGATTTAATTAGCTTTGTTTGAATGTGGTTGACTTTTAATTGATTCAATTTCATTTGTTGAATGCATTTGACTTTCATTTGATTCAAAAAGATTTGTATGAATGTGTTTGACTTTCATATGATTCAATTAGTATCGTTGAATGCATTTGACAATCATTTGATTCAAAAAGCTATGTTTGAATTTGTTTGACTTTCACTTGATTTAATTACCTTTTTTGAAATGATTTGGCTTTCTTTTGATTCAAAAAGCTTTGTTTCAATGTGTTTGACTCTCATTTGATTCAATTAGCATCGTTGAACGCAATTGACAGTCATTTGATTCAAAAAGCTTTGTTTGAATTACCTAGACTTTCACTTGATTCAATTAGCTTTTTTGAATGGATTTAACTTTCATTTGATTTAAAAAGCTTTGTTTAAATGTGTTTGACTTTCATTTGATTCAATTAGCTTTGCTTGAATGTGGTTAATTTTCAATTGAGTCAATTTGCTTTGTTGAATGCATTTAACTTTCATCTGATTCAAATAGTTTTTGTTTGACTGTCATATGATTCAATTAGCCTCGTTGAATGCATTTGACAATCATTTGATTCAAAAAGCTTTGTTTGAATTCTTTGGACTTTTACTTGATTCAATTAGCTTTTTTGAAAGCATTTGACTTTCATATGATTTAATTAGCTTTGTTTGAATGTTTTTGACTTTCATTTGATGCAATTAGCTTTGTCTGAATGTGTTTGACTTTCGTTTGATTTAATTATCTTTTTTTAAATGCATTTGACTTTCATTTGATTCAGATAGCATTGTTTGATTGTGTTTGACTTTCATTTGATTCAAATAGCGTTGTTTGAATATGTTTGCCTTCCATTGGACTTAATTAGCTTTGTTTGAATGTGGTTGACTTTTAATTGATTCAATTTGATCTGTTGAATGCATTTGACTTTCATTTGATTCAAAAAGATTTGTTTGAATGTGTTTGACTTTCATATGATTCAATTAGTATCGTTGAATGCATTTGACAATCATTTGATTCAAAAAGCTATGTTTGAATTTGTTTGACTTTCACTTGATTCAATTAGCTTTTTTGAACTCATTTAACTTTCTTTGGATTCAAAAAGCTTTGTTTGAATGTGTTTGAATTTCACTTGATTTAATTTAGCTTTGTTTGAATGTGGTTAACTTTCATTTGATTCAATTAGCTTTGTTTGAATGTGGTTGACTTTCATTTGATTTAATAAGGTTTGTTAGAATGCCATTGACTTTCGTTTGATTTAATTTGGTTTGTTAGAATGCCATTGACTTTCATTTGATTCAATTAGCTTTGTTGAATGCATATGACTTTCATTTGATTCAAAAAGCTTTGTTTGAATGTGTTTGACTCTCATTTGATTCAATTAGCATCGTTGAACGCATTTGACAGTCATTTGATTCAAAAAGCTTTGTTTGAATTACCTAGACTTTCACTTGATTCAATTAGCTTTTTTAAATGGATTTAACTTTCATTTGATTTAAAAAGCTTTGTTTAAATGTGTTTGACTTTCACTTGATTTAATTAGTTTTTTTTTAATTGCATTTGACTTTCAGTTGATTCAAAAAGATTTGTTTGAATGTGCATGACTTTCATATGATTCAATTAGCATCGTTGAATGGATTTGACAATCTTTTGATTCAAAAAGCTTTGTTTCACTTTCACTTGATTCAAATCGCTATTTTGAATTCATTTGAATTTCATTTGATTGAAAAAGCGTTGTTTGAATGTGTTTGATTTTTATTTGATTAAATTAGCTTTGTTTGAATGTGATTGACTTTCATTTGAATCAATTAGCTTTGTTTAATGCATTTGACTTTCATTTAATTCAAAAAGCATTGTTTGAATGTGTTTGACTTTAATTTGATTCAAATAGCTTTGTTTGAATGATTTTGACTTTCACTTGATTAAAATACCTTTTTTGAATGCGTTTGACTTTCTTGTGATCCAAATAGCATTTCTTGAATGTGTTTGACTTTCATTTGGTTCAAATAGCTTTGTTTAAATGTGTTTTGACTTTCATTTGATTCAATTAGCTTTGCTTGAATGTGGTTAACTTTCAATTGAGTCAATTTGCTTTGTTGAATGCATTGGACTTTCATTTGATTCAAAAAGTTTTGTTTGACTGTCATATGATTCAATTAGCCTCGTTGAATGCATTTGACAATCATTTGATTCAAAAAGCTTTGTTTGAATTCTTTGGACTTTTACTTGATTCAATTAGCTTTTTTCAAAGCATTTGACTTTCATATAATTTAATTAGCTTTGTTTGAATGTTTTTTACTTTCATTTGATGCAATTAGCTTTGTCTGAATGTGTTTGACTTTCGTTTGATTTAATTATCTTTTTTGAATGCATTTGACTTTCATTTGATTCAGATAGCATTGTTTGAATGTGTTTGACTTTCATTTGATTCAAATCGCTTTGTTTGAATGTGTTTGCCTTCCATTGGATTTAATTAGCTTTGTTTGAATGTGGTTGACTTTTAATTGATTCAATTTCATTTGTTGAATGCATTTGACTTTCATTTGATTCAAAAAGATTTGTTTTGAATGTGTTTGACTTTCATATGATTCAATTAGTATCGTTGAATGCATTTGACAATCATTTGATTCAAAAAGCTATGTTTGAATTTGTTTGACTTTCACTTGATTTAATTACCTTTTTTGAAATGATTTGACTTTCTTTTGATTCAAAACGCTTTGTTTCAATGTGTTTGACTCTCATTTGATTCAATTAGCATCGTTGAACGCATTTGACAGTCATTTGATTCAAAAAGCTTTGTTTGAATTACCTAGACTTTCACTTGATTCATTAGCTTTTTTGAATGCATTTGACTTTTATTTGATTCAAAAAGATTTGTTTGATGTGTTTTGACTTCAAAATTTGAATTGTGCTTATTGATTAATTAGCTGTTTGATGTGTTGATTTTAATTGACATATGATTCAAATAGCTTTGTTTTGACTTTTGATTCATTTGAGCTTTCATTTGATTAAGATTTTTTTTTGAATGTTTTTATTTTCATTTGATTTAATATGCTTTGTTTGAATGTGGTTAACTTTCATTTGATTTAATTAGCTTTGTTTGAATTTGGTTGACTTTCATTTGATTCAATTAGGTTTGTTAGAATGCCATTGACTTTCGTTTGATTTAATTAGGTTTGTTAGAATGCCATTGACTTTCATTTGATTCAATTAGCTTTGTTGAATGCATATGACTTTCATTTGATTCAAAAAGCTTTGTTTTAATGTGTTTGACTCTCATTTGATTCAATTAGCATCGTTGAACGCATTTGACAGTCATTTGATTCAAAAAGCTTTGTTTGAATTACCTAGACTTTCACTTGATTCAATTAGCTTTTTTGAATGGATTTAACTTTCATTTAATTTAAAAAGCTTTGTTTAAATGTGTTTGACTTTCACTTGATTTAATTACTTTTTTTTTAATTGCATTTGACTTTCAGTTGATTCAAAAAGATTTGTTTGACTGTGCTTGACTTTCATATGATTCAATTAGCATCGTTGAATGGATTTGACAATCATTTGATTCAAAAAGCTTTGTTTGACTTTCACTTGATTCAAATAGCTATTTTGAATGCATTTGAATTTCATTTGATTGAAAAAGCTTTGTTTGAATGTGTTTGATTTTTATTTGATTAAATTAGCTTTGTTTGAATGTGACTGACTTTCATTTGAATCAATTAGCTTTGTTTAATGCATTTGACTTTCATTTAATTCAAAAAGCTTTGTTTGAATGTGTTTGACTTTAATTTGATTCAAATAGCTTTGTTTGAATGATTTTTACTTTCACTTGATTTAAATACCTTTTTTGAATGCGTTTGACTTTCATCTGATTCAAATAGCATTTCTTGAATGTGTTTGACTTTCATTTGGTTCAAATAGCTTTGTTTAAATGTGTTTGAATTTCATTTGATTCAAATAGCTTTGCTTGAATGTGGTTAACTTTCAATTGAGTCAATTTGCTTTGTTGAATGCATTTGACTCTCATTTGATTCAAAAAGTTTTGTTTGACTGTCATATGATTCAATTAGCCTTGTTGAATGCATTTGACAATCATTTGATTCAAAAAGCTTTGTTTGAATTCTTTGGACTTTTACTTGATTCAATTAGCTTTTTTCAAAGCATTTGACTTTCATATAATTTAATTAGCTTTGTTTAAATGTTTTTGACTTTCACTTGATGCAATTAGCTTTGTCTGACTGTGTTTGAGTTTCGTTTGATTTAATTATCTTTTTTGAATGCATTTGACTTTCATTTGATTCAAATAGCTTTGTTTGAATGTGTTTGCCTTCCATTGAATTTAATTAGCTTTGTTAGAATGTGGTTGACTTTTTAATTGATTCAATTTTGATCTGCTGAATGCATTTGACTTTTATTTGATTCAAAAAGATTTGTTTGAATGTGTTTGACTTTCATATGATTCAAATAGCTTTGTTTGAATGTGTTTGCCTTCCATTGGATTTAATTAGCTTTGTTTGAATGTGGTTGACTTTTAATTGATTCAATTTGATCTGTTGAATGCATTTGACTTTCATTTGATTCAAAAAGATTTTTTTGAATGTGTTTTATTTTCACTTGATTTAATATGCTTTGTTTGAATGTGGTTAACTTTCATTTGATTCAATTAGCTTTGTTTGAATTTGGTTGACTTTCATTTGATTCAATTAGGTTTGTTAGAATGCCATTGACTTTCGTTTGATTTAATTAGGTTTGTTAGAATGCCATTGACTTTCATTTGATTCAATTAGCTTTGTTGAATGCATATGACTTTCATTTGATTCAAAAAGCTTTGTTTGAATGTGTTTGACTCTCATTTGATTCAATTAGCATCGTTGAACGCATTTGACAGTCATTTGATTCAAAAAGCTTTGTTTGAATTACCTAGACTTTCACTTGATTCAATTAGCTTTTTTGAATGGATTTAACTTTCATTTAATTTAAAAAGCATTGTTTAAATGTGTTTGACTTTCACTTGATTTAATTACTTTTTTTTAATTGCATTTGACTTTCAGTTGATTCAAAAAGATTTTTTGACTGTGCTTGACTTTCATATGATTCAATTAGCATCGTTGAATGGATTTGACAATCATTTGATTCAAAAAGCTTTGTTTGACTTTCACTTGATTCAAATAGCTATTTTGAATGCATTTGAATTTCATTTGATTGAAAAAGCTTTGTTTGAATGTGTTTGATTTTTATTTGATTAAATTAGCTTTGTTTGAATGTGACTGACTTTCATTTGAATCAATTAGCTTTGTTTAATGCATTTGACTTTCATTTAATTCAAAAAGCTTTGTTTGAATGTGTTTGACTTTAATTTGATTCAAATAGCTTTGTTTGAATGATTTTTACTTTCACTTGATTTAAATACCTTTTTTGAATGCGTTTGACTTTCATCTGATTCAAATAGCATTTCTTGAATGTGTTTGACTTTCATTTGGTTCAAATAGCTTTGTTTAAATTTGTTTGACTTTCATTTGATTCAAATAGCTTTGCTTGAATGTGGTTAACTTTCAATTGAGTCAATTTGCTTTGTTGAATGCATTTGACTCTCATTTGATTCAAAAAGTTTTGTTTGACTGTCATATGATTCAATTAGCCTTGTTCAATGCATTTGACAATCATTTGATTCAAAAAGCTTTGTTTGAATTCTTTGGACTTTTACTTGATTCAATTAGCTTTTTTCAAAGCATTTGACTTTCATATGATTTAATTAGCTTTGTTTGAATGTTTTTTGACTTTCACTTGATGCAATTAGCTTTGTTTGAATGTGTTTGACTTTCGTTTGATTTAATTATCTTTTTTGAATGCATTTGACTTTCATTTGATTCAGATAGCATTGTTTAAATGTGTTTGACTTTCATTTGATTCAAATAGCTTTGTTTGAATGTGTTTGCCTTCCATTGGATTTAATTAGCTTTGTTTGAATGTGGTTGACTTTTAATTGATTTCAATTTGATCTGTTGAATGCATTTGACTTTCATTTGATTCAAAAAGATTTGTTTGAAAGTGTTTGACTTTCATATGATTCAATTAGTATCGTTGAATGCATTTGACAATCATTTGATTCAAAAAGCTATGTTTGAATTTGTTTGACTTTCACTTGATTCAATTAGCTTTTTTGAAATCATTTGACTTTCTTTTGATTCAAAAAGCTTTGTTTGAATGTGTTTGATTTTCACTTGATTTAATATGCTTTGTTTGAATGTGGTTAACTTTCATTTGATTCAATTTGCTTTGTTTGAATGTGGTTGACTTTCATTTTATTCAATTAGGTTTGTTAGAATGCCATTGACTTTCGTTTGATTTAATTAGGTTTGTTAGAATGCCATTGACTTTCATTTCATTCAATTAGCTTTGTTGAATGCATATGACTTTCATTTGATTCAAAAAGCTTTGTTTGAATGTGTTTGACTCTCATTTGATTCAATTAGCATCGTTGAACGCATTTGACAGTCATTTGATTCAAAAAGCTTTGTTTGAATTACCTAGACTTTCACTTGATTCAATTAGCTTTTTTGAATGGATTTAACTTTCATTTGATTTAAAAAGCTTTGTTTAAATGTGTTTGACTTTCACTTGATTTAATTACTTTTTTTTAATTGCATTTGACTTTCAGTTGATTCAAAGAGATTTTTTGAATGTGCTTGACTTTCATATGATTCAATTAGCATCGTTGAACGGATTTGACAATCATTTGATTCAAAAAGCTTTGTTTGACTTTCACTTGATTCAAATCGCTATTTTGAATGCATTTGAATTTCATTTGATTGAAAAAGCTTTGTTTGAATGTGTTTGATTTTTATTTGATTAAATTAGCTTTGTTTGAATGTGATTGACTTTCATTTGAATCAATTAGCTTTGTTTAATGCATTTGACTTTCATTTAATTCAAAAAGCTTTGTTTGAATGTGTTTGACTTTAATTTGATTCAAATAGCTTTGTTTGAATGATTTTGACTTTCACTTGATTTAAATACCTTTTTTGAATGCGTTTGACTTTCATCTGATTTAAATAGCATTTCTTGAATGTGTTTGATTTTCATTTGGTTCAAATAGCTTTGTTTAAATGTGTTTGACTTTCATTTGATTCAATTAGCTTTGCTTGAATGTGGTTAACTTTCAATTGAGTCAATTTGCTTTGTTGAATGCATTTGACTTTCATTTGATTCAAAAAGTTTTGTTTGACTGTCATATGATTCAATTAGCCTCGTTAAATGCATTTGAAAATCATTTGATTCAAAAAGCTTTGTTTGAATTCTTTGGACTTTTACTTGATTCAATTAGCTTTTTTCAAATCATTTGACTTTCATATGATTTAATTAGCTTTGTTTGAATGTTTTTTACTTTCATTTGATGCAATTAGCTTTGTCTGAATGTGTTTGACTTTCGTTTGATTTAATTATCTTTTTTGAATGCATTTGACTTTCATTTGATTCAGATAGCATTGTTTAAATGTGTTTGACTTTCATTTGATTCAAATAGCTTTGTTTGAATGTGTTTGCCTTCCATTGGATTTAATTAGCTTTGTTTGAATGTGGTTTACTTTTAATTGGTTCAATTTGATCTCTTGAATGCATTTGACTTTCATTTGATTCAAAAATATTTGTTTGAATATGTTTGACTTTCATATGATTCAATTAGTATCGTTGAATGCATTTCACAAACATTTGATTCAAAAAGCTATGTTTGAATTTGTTTGAATTTCACTTGATTCAATTAGCTTTTTTTGAAATCATTTGACTTTCTTTTGATTCAAAAAGCTTTGTTTGAATGTGTTTGATTTTCACTTGATTTAATATGCTTTGTTTGAATGTGGTTAACTTTCATTTGATTCAATTAGCTTTGTTTGAATGTGGTTGACTTTCATTTAATTCAATTAGGTTTGTTAGAATGCCATTGACTTTCGTTTGATTTAATTAGGTTTGTTAGAATGCCATTGACTTTCATTTGATTCAATTAGCTTTGTTGAATGCATATGACTTTCATTTGATTCAAAAAGCTTTGTTTGAATGTGTTTGACTCTCATTTGATTCAATTAGCATCGTTGAACGCATTTGACAGTCATTTGATTCAAAAAGCTTTGTTTGAATTACCTAGACTTTCACTTGATTCAATTAGCTTTTTTGAATGGATTTAACTTTCATTTGATTTAAAAAGCTTTGTTTAAATGTGTTTGACTTTCACTTGATTTAATTACTTTTTTTTAATTGCATTTGACTTTCAGTTGATTCAAAAAGATTTGTTTGAATGTGCTTGACTTTCATATGATTCAATTAGCATCGTTGAACGGATTTGACAATCATTTGATTCAAAAATCTTTGTTTGACTTTCACTTGATTTAAATCGCTATTTTGAATGCATTTGAATTTCATTTGATTGAAAAAGCTTTGTTTGAATGTGTTTGATTTTTATTTGATTAAATTAGCTTTGTTTGAATGTGATTGACTTTCATTTGAATCAATTAGCTTTGTTTAATGCATTTGACTTTCATTTTATTCAAAAAGCTTTGTTTGAATGTGTTTGACTTTAATTTGATTCAAATAGCTTTGTTTGAATGATTTTGACTTTCACTTGATTTAAATACCTTTTTTGAATGCGTTAGACTTTTATCTGATTCAAATAGCATTTCTTGAATGTGTTTGACTTTCATTTTGTTCAAATAGCTTTGTTTAAATGTGTTTGACTTTCATTTGATTCAATTAGCTTTGCTTTAATGTGGTTAACTTTCAATTGAGTCAATTTGCTTTGTTGAATGCATTTGACTTTCATTTAATTAAAAAAGTTTTGTTTGACTGTCAAATGATTCAATTAGCCTCGTTGAATGCATTTGACAATCACTTGATTCAAAAAGCTTTGTTTGAATTCTTTGGACTTTTACTTGATTCAATTAGCTTTTTTCAAAGCATTTGACTTTCATATGATTTAATTAGCTTTGTTTGAATGTTTTTGACTTTCATTTGATGCAATTAGTTTTGTCTGAATGTGTTTGACTTTCGTTTGATTTAATTATCTTTTTTAAATGCATTTGACTTTCATTTGATTCAGATAGCATTGTTTGATTGTGTTTGACTTTCATTTGATTCAAATAGCGTTGTTTGAATATGTTTGCCTTCCATTGGACTTAATTAGCTTTGTTTGAATGTGGTTGACTTTTAATTGATTCAATTTGATCTGTTGAATGCATTTGACTTTCATTTGATTCAAAAAGATTTGTTTGAATGTGTTTGACTTTCATATGATTCAATTAGTATCGTTGAATGCATTTGACAATCATTTGATTCAAAAAGCTATGTTTGAATTTGTTTGACTTTCACTTGATTCAATTAGCTTTTTTGAAATCATTTGACTTTCTTTTGATTCAAAAAGCTTTGTTTGAATGTGTTTGATTTTCACTTGATTTAATATGCTTTGTTTGAATGTGGTTAACTTTCATTTGATTCAATTAGCTTTGTTTGAATGTGGTTGACTTTCATTTGATTCAATTAGGTTTGTTAGAATGCAATTGACTTTCGTTTGATTTAATTAGGTTTGTTAGAATGCCATTTACTTTCATTTGATTCAATTAGCTTTGTGGAATGCATATGACTTTCATTTGATTCAAAAAGCTTTGTTTCAATGTGTTTGACTCTCATTTGATTCAATTAGCATCGTTGAACGCATTTGACAGTCATTTGATTCAAAAAGCTTTGTTTGAATTACCTACACTTTCACTTGATTCAATTAGGTTTTTTGAATGGATTTAACTTTCATTTTATTTAAAAAGCTTTGTTTAAATGTGTTTGACTTTCACTTGATTTAATTACTTTTTTTTTAATTGCATTTGACTTTCAGTTGATTTAAAAAGATTTGTTTGAATGTGCTTGACTTTCATATGATTCAATTAGCATCGTTGAACGGATTTGACAATCATTTGATTCAAAAAGCTTTGTTTGACTTTCACTTGATTCAAATCGCTATTTTGAATGCATTTGAATTTCATTTGATTGAAAAAGCTTTGTTTGAATGTGTTTGATTTTTATTTGATTAAATTAGCTTTGTTTGAATGTGATTGACTTTCATTTGAATCAATTAGCTTTGTTTAATGCATTTGACTTTCATTTAGTTCAAAAAGCTTTGTTTGAATGTGTTTGACTTTAATTTGATTCAAATAGCTTTGTTTGAATGATTTTGACTTTCACTTGATTTAAATACCTTTTTTGAATGCGTTTGACTTTCATCTGATTCAAATAGCATTTCTTGAATGTGTTTGACTTTCATTTGGTTCAAATAGCGTTGTTTAAATGTGTTTGACTTTCATTTGATTCAATTAGCTTTGCTTGAATGTGGTTAACTTTCAATTGAGTCAATTTTCTTTGTTGAATGCATTTGACTTTCATTTGATTCAAAAAGTTTTGTTTGACTGTCATATGATTCAAATAGCCTCGTTGAATGCATTTGACAATCATTTGATTCAAAAAGCTTTGTTTGAATTCTTTGGACTTTTACTTGATCCAATTATCTTTTTTCAAAGCATTTGACTTTCATTTGATTTAATTAGCTTTGTTTGAATGTTTTTTACTTTCATTTGATGCAATTAGCTTTGTCTGAATGTGTTTGACTTTCGTTTGATTTAATTATCTTTTTTGAATGCATTTGACTTTCATTTGATTCAGATAGCATTGTTTGAATGTGTTTGACTTTCATTTAATTCAAATAGCTTTGTTTGAATGTGTTTGCCTTCCATTGGATTTAATTAGCTTTGTTTGAAAGTGGTTGACTTTTAATTGATTCAATTTGATCTGTTGAATGCATTAGACTTTCATTTGATTCAAAAAGATTTGTTTGAATGTGTTTGACTTTCATATGATTCAATTAGTATCGTTGAATGCATTTGACAATCATTTGATTCAAAAAGCTATGTTTGAATTTGTTTGACTTTCACTTGATTCAATTAGCTTTTTTGAAATCATTTGACTTTCTTTTGATTCAAAAAGCTTTGTTTGAATGTGTTTCATTTTCACTTGATTTAATATGCTTTGTTTGAATGTGGTTAACTTTCATTTGATTCAATTAGCTTTGTTTGAATGTGGTTGACTTTCATTTGATTCAATTAGGTTTGTTATAATGCCATTGACTTTCGTTTGATTTAATTAGGTTTGTCAGAATGCCATTGACTTTCATTTGATTCAATTAGCTTTGTTGAATGCATATGACTTTCATTTGATTCAAAAAGCTTTGTTTGAATGTGTTTGACTCTCATTTGATTCAATTAGCATCGTTGAATGCATTTGACAGTCATTTGATTCAAAAAGCTTTGTTTGAATGTGTTTGGCTCTCATTTGATTCAATTAGCATCGTTGAACGCATTTGACAGTCATTTGATTCAAAAAGCTTTGTTTGAATTACCTAGACTTTCACTTGATTCAATTAGCTTTTTTAAATGGATTTAACTTTCATTTGATTTAAAAAGCTTTGTTTAAATGTGTTTGACTTTCACTTGATTTAATTACTTTTTTTTAATTGCATTTGACTTTCAATTGATTCAAAAAGATTTGTTTGAATGTGCTTGACTTTCATATGATTCAATTAGCATCGTTAAACGGATTTGACAATCATTTGATTCAAAAACCTTTGTTTGACTTTCACTTGATTCAAATCGCTATTTTGAATGCATTTGAATTTCATTTGATTGAAAAAGCTTTGTTTGAATGTGTTTGATTTTTATTTGATTAAATTAGCTTCATTTGAATGTGATTGACTTTCATTTGATTAAATTAGCTTTGTTTGAATGTGATTGACTTTCATTTGAATCAATTAGCTTTGTTTTATGCATTTGACTTTCATTTAATTCAAAAAGCTTTGTTTGAATGTGTTTGACTTTAATTTGATTCAAATAGCTTTGTTTGAATGATTTTGACTTTCACTTGATTTAAATACCTTTTTTGAATGCGTTTGACTTTCATCTGATTCAAATAGCATTTCTTGAATGTGTTTAACTTTCATTTGGTTCAAATAGCTTTGTTTAAATGTGTTTGACTTTCATTTGGTTCAATTAGCTTTGCTTGAATGTGGTTAACTTTCAATTGAGTCAATTTGCTTTGTTGAATGCATTTGACTTTCATTTAATTCAAAAAGTTTTGTTTGACTGTCATATGATTCAAATAGCATCGTTGAATGCATTTGACAATCATTTGATTCAAAAAGCTATGTTTGAATTTGTTTGACTTTCACTTGATTCAATTAGCTTTTTTGAAATCATTTGACTTTCTTTTGATTCAAAAAGCTTTGTTTGAATGTGTTTGATTTTCACTTGATTTAATATGTTTTGTTTGAATTACTTAGACTTTCACTTGATTCAATTAGCTTTGTTAGAATGCCATTGACTTTCGTTTGATTTAATTAAGTTTGTTAGAATGCCATTAACTTTCTTTTGATTCAGAAAGCTTTGTTTGAATGTGTTTGATTTTCACTTGATTTAATATGCTTTGTTTGAATGTGGTTAACTTTCATTTGATTCAATTAGCTTTGTTTGAATGTGGTTGACTTTCATTTGATTCAATTAGGTTTGTTAGAATGCCATTGACTTTCGTTTGATTTAATTAGGTTTGTTAGAATGCCATTGACTTTCATTTGATTCAATTAGCTTTGTTGAATGCATATGACTTTCATTTGATTCAAAAAGCTATGTTTCAATGTGTTTGACTCTCATTTGATTCAATTAGCATCATTGAACGCATTTGACAGTCATTTGATTCAAAAAGCTTTGTTTGAATTACCTAGACTTTCACTTGATTCAATTAGCTTTTTTGAATGGATTTAACTTTCATTTGATTTTTAAAGCTTTGTTTAAATGTGTTTGACTTTCACTTGATTTAATTACTTTTTTTTAATTGCATTTGACTTTCAGTTGATTCAAAAAGATTTGTTTGAATGTGCTTGACTTTCATATGATTCAATTAGCATCGTTGAACGGATTTGACAATCATTTGATTCAAAAAGCTTTGTTTGACTTTCACTTTATTCAAATCGCTATTTTGAATGCATTTGAATTTCATTTCATTGAAAAAGCTTTGTTTGAATGTGATTGACTTTCATTTGAATCAATTAGCTTTGTTTAATGCATTTGACTTTCATTTAATTCAAAAAGCTTTGTTTGAATGTGTTTGACTTTAATTTGATTCAAATAGCTTTGTTTGAATGATTTTGACTTTCACTTGATTTAAATACCTTTTTTGAATGCGTTTGACTTTCATCTGATTCAAATAGCATTTCTTGAATGTGTTTGACTTTCATTTGGTTCAAATAGCTTTGTTTAAATGTGTTTGACTTTCATTTGATTCAATTAGCTTTGCTTGAATGTGGTTAACTTTCAATTGAGTCAATTTGCTTTGTTGAATGCATTTGACTTTCATTTGATTCAAAAAGTTTTGTTTGACTGTCATATGATTCAAATAGCATCGTTGAATGCATTTGACAATCATTTGATTCAAAAAGCTATGTTTGAATTTGTTTGACTTTCACTTGATTCAATTAGCTTTTTTGAAATCATTTGACTTTCTTTTGATTCAAAAAGCTTTGTTTGAATGTGTTTGATTTTCACTTGATTTAATATGCTTTGTTTGAATTACTTAGACTTTCACTTGATTCAATTAGCTTTGTTAGAATGCCATTGACTTTCGTTTGATTTAATTAAGTTTGTTAGAATGCCATCGACTTTCGTTTGATTTTATTAGGTTTGTTAGAATGCCATTGACTTTCATTTGATTCAATTAGCTTTGTTGAATGCATATGACTTTCATTTGATTTAAAAAGCTTTGTTTCAATGTGTTTGACTCTCATTTGATTCAATTAGCATCGTTGAACGCATTTGACAGTCATTTGATTCAAAAAGCTTTGTTTGAATTACCTAGACTTTCACTTGATTCAATTAGCTTTTTTGAATGGATTTAACTTTCATTTGATTTAAAAAGCTTTGTTTAAATGTGTTTGACTTTCACTTGATTTAATTACTTTTTTTTAATTGCATTTGACTTTCAGTTGATTCAAAAAGATTTGTTTGAATGTGCTTGACTTTCATATGATTCAATTAGCATCGTTGAACGGATTTGACAATCATTTGATTCAAAAAGCTTTGTTTGACTTTCACTTGATTCAAATCGCTATTTTGAATGCATTTGAATTTCATTTGATTGAAAAATCTTTGTTTGAATGTGTTTGATTTTTATTTAATTAAATTAGCTTTGTTTGAATGTGATTGACTTTCATTTGAATCAATTAGCTTTGTTTAATGCATTTGACTTTCATGTAATTCAAAAAGCTTTGTTTGAATGTGTTTGACTTTAATTTGATTCAAATAGCTTTGTTTGAATGATTTTGACTTTCACTTGATTTAAATACCTTTTTTGAATGCGTTTGACTTTCAACTGATTCAAATAGCATTTCTTGAATGTGTTTGACTTTCATTTGGTTCAAATAGCTTTGTTTAAATGTGTTTGACTTTCACTTGATTCAATTAGCTTTGCTTGAATGTGGTTAACTTTCAATTGAGTCAATTTGCTTTGTTGAATGCATTTGACTTTCATTTGATTCAAAAAGTTTTGTTTGACTGTCATATGATTCAAATAGCATCGTTGAATGCATTTGACAATCATTTGATTCAAAAAGCTATGTTTGAATTTGTTTGACTTTCACTTGATTCAATTAGCTTTTTTGAAATCATTTGACTTTCTTTTGATTCAAAAAGCTTTGTTTGAATGTGTTTGATTTTCACTTGATTTAATATGCTTTGTTTGAATTACTTAGACTTTCACTTGATTCAATTAGCTTTGTTAGAATGCCATTGACTTTCGTTTGATTTAATTAAGTTTGTTAGAATGCCATCGACTTTCGTTTGATTTTATTAGGTTTGTTAGAATGCCATTGACTTTCATTTGATTCAATTAGCTTTGTTGAATGCATATGACTTTCATTTGATTTAAAAAGCTTTGTTTCAATGTGTTTGACTCTCATTTGATTCAATTAGCATCGTTGAACGCATTTGACAGTCATTTGATTCAAAAAGCTTTGTTTGAATTACCTAGACTTTCACTTGATTCAATTAGCTTTTTTGAATGGATTTAACTTTCATTTGATTTAAAAAGCTTTGTTTAAATGTGTTTGACTTTCACTTGATTTAATTACTTTTTTTTAATTGCATTTGACTTTCAGTTGATTCAAAAAGATTTGTTTGAATGTGCTTGACTTTCATATGATTCAATTAGCATCGTTGAACGGATTTGACAATCATTTGATTCAAAAAGCTTTGTTTGACTTTCACTTGATTCAAATCGCTATTTTGAATGCATTTGAATTTCATTTGATTGAAAAATCTTTGTTTGAATGTGTTTGATTTTTATTTAATTAAATTAGCTTTGTTTGAATGTGATTGACTTTCATTTGAATCAATTAGCTTTGTTTAATGCATTTGACTTTCATGTAATTCAAAAAGCTTTGTTTGATTGTGTTTGACTTTAATTTGATTCAAATAGCTTTGTTTGAATGATTTTGACTTTCACTTGATTTAAATACCTTTTTTGAATGCGTTTGACTTTCAACTGATTCAAATAGCATTTCTTGAATGTGTTTGACTTTCATTTGGTTCAAATAGCTTTGTTTAAATGTGTTTGACTTTCACTTGATTCAATTAGCTTTGCTTGAATGTGGTTAACTTTCAATTGAGTCAATTTGCTTTGTTGAATGCATTTGACTTTCATTTGATTCAAAAAGTTTTGTTTGACTGTCATATGATTCAAATAGCATCGTTGAATGCATTTGACAATCATTTGATTCAAAAAGCTATGTTTGAATTTGTTTGACTTTCACTTGATTCAATTAGCTTTTTTGAAATCATTTGACTTTCTTTTGATTCAAAAAGCTTTGTTTGAATGTGTTTGATTTTCACTTGATTTAATATGCTTTGTTTGAATTACTTAGACTTTCACTTGATTCAATTAGCTTTGTTAGAATGCCATTGACTTTCGTTTGATTTAATTAAGTTTGTTAGAATGCCATCAACTTTCGTTTGATTTTATTAGGTTTGTTAGAATGCCATTGACTTTCATTTGATTCAATTAGCTTTGTTGAATGCATATGACTTTCATTTGATTTAAAAAGCTTTGTTTCAATGTGTTTGACTCTCATTTGATTCAATTAGCATCGTTGAACGCATTTGACAGTCATTTGATTCAAAAATCTTTGTTTGAATTACCTAGACTTTCACTTGATTCATTTAGCTTTTTTGAATGGATATAATTTTCATTTGATTTAAAAAGCTTTGTTTAAATGTGTTTGACATTCACTTGACTTAATTACTTTTTTTTTAATTGCATTTGACTTTCAGTTGATTCAAAAAGATTTGTTTGAATGTGCTTGACTTTCCTATGATTCAATTAGCATCGTTGAACGGATTTGACAATCATTTGATTCAAAAAGCTTTGTTTGACTTTCACTTGATTCAAATCGCTATTTTGAATGCATTTGAATTTCATTTGATTGAAAAAGCTTTGTTTGAATGTGTTTGATTTTTATTTGATTAAATTAGCTTTGTTTGAATGTGATTGACTTTCATTTGAATCAATTAGCTTTGTTTAATGCATTTGACTTTCATTTAATTCAAAAAGCTTTGTTTGAATGTGTTTGACTTTAATTTGATTCAAACAGCTTTGTTTGAATGATTTTGACTTTCACTTGATTTATATACCTTTTTTGAATGCGTTTGACTTTCATCTGATTCAAATAGCATTTCTTGAATGTGTTTGACTTTCATTTGGTTCAAATAGCTTTGTTTAAATGTGTTTGACTTTCATTTGATTCAATTAGCTTTGCTTGAATGTGGTTAACTTTCAATTGAGTCAATTTGCTTTGTTGAATGCATTTGACTTTCATTTGATTCAAAAAGTTTTGTTTGACTTTCATATGATTCAATTAGCCTCGTTGAATGCATTTGACAATATTTGATTCAAAAAGCTTTGTTTGAATTCTTTGGATTTTTACTTGATTCAATTAGCTTTTTTCAAAGCATTTGACTTTCAAATGATTTAATTAGCTTTTTTTGAATGTTTTTTACTTTCATTTGATGCAATTAGCTTTGTCTGAATGTGTTTGACTTTCGTTTGATTTAATTATCTTTTTTGAATGCATTTGACTTTCATTTGATTCAGATAGCATTGTTTGAATGTGTTTGACTTTCATTTGATTCAAATAGCTTTGTTTGAATGTGTTTGCCTTCCATTGGATTTAATTAGCTTTGTTTGAATGTGGTTGACTTTTAATTGATTCAATTTGATCTGTTGAATGCATTTGACTTTCATTTGATTCAAAAAGATTTTTTTGAATGTGTTTTATTTTCACTTGATTTAATATGCTTTGTTTGAATGTGGTTAACTTTCATTTGATTCAATTAGCTTTGTTTGAATGTGGTTGACTTTCATTTGATTCAATTAGGTTTGTTAGAATGCCATTGACTTTCGTTTGATTTAATTAGGTTTGTTAGAATGCCATTGACTTTCATTTGATTCAATTAGCTTTGTTGAATGCATATGACTTTCATTTGATTCAAAAAGCTTTGTTTCAATGTGTTTGACTCTCATTTGATTCAATTAGCATCGTTGAACGCATTTGACAGTCATTTGATTCAAAAATCTTTGTTTGAATTACCTAGACTTTCACTTGATTCAATTAGCTTTTTTGAATGGATTTAACTTTCATTTGATTTAAAAAGCTTTGTTTAAATGTAATTGACTTTCACTTGATTTAATTACTTTTATTTAATTGCATTTGACTTTCTGCTGATTCAAAAAGATTTGTTTGAATGTGCTTGACTTTCATATGATTCAATTAGCATCGTTGAATGGATTTACAATCATTTGATTCAAAAAGCATTGTTTGACTTTCACTTGATTCAAATCGCTATTTTGAATGCATATGAATTTCATTTGTTTGAAAAAGCTTTGTTTGAATAAGTTTGATTTTTATTTGATTAAATTAGCTTTGTTTGAATGTGATTGACTTTCATTTGAATCAATTAGCTTTGTTTAATGCATTTGACTTTCATTTAATTCAAAAAGCTTTGTTTGAATGTGTTTGACTTTAATTTGATTCAAATAGCTTTGTTTGAATGATTTTTACTTTCACTTGATTTATATACCTTTTTTGAATGCGTTTGACTTTCATCTGATTCAAATAGCATTTCTTGAATGTGTTTGACTTTCATTTGGTTCAAATAGCTTTGTTTAAATGTGTTTGACTTTCATTTGATTCAATTAGCTTTGCTTGAATGTGGTTAACTTTCAATTGAGTCAATTTGCTTTGTTGAATGCATTTGACTTTCATTTGATTCAAAAAGTTTTGTTTGACTGTCATATGATTCAATTAGCCTCGTTGAATGCATTTGACAATATTTGATTCAAAAAGCTTTGTTTGAATTCTTTGGATTTTTACTTGATTCAATTAGCTTTTTTCAAAGCATTTGACTTTCATATGATTTAATTAGCTTTTTTTGAATGTTTTTGACTTTCATTTGATGCAATTAGCTTTGTCTGAATGTGTTTGACTTTCGTTTGATTTAATTATCTTTTTTGAATGCATTTGACTTTCATTTGATTCAGATAGCATTGTATGAATGTGTTTGACTTTCATTTGATTCAAATAGCTTTGTTTGAATGTGTTTGCCTTCTATTGGATTTAATTAGCTTTGTTTGAATGTGGTGGACTTTTAATTGATTCAATTTGATCTGTTGAATGCATTTGACTTTCATTTGATTCAAAAAGATTTGTTTGAATGTGTTTGACTTTCATATGATTCAATTAGTATCGTTGAATGCATTTGACAATCATTTGATTTAAAAAGCTATGTTTGAATTTGTTTGACTTTCACTTGATTCAATTAGCTTTTTTGAAATCATTTGACTTTCTTTTGATTCAAAAAGCTTTGTTTGAATGTGTTTGATTTTCACTTGATTTAATATGCTTTGTTTGAATGTGGTTAACTTTCATTTGATTCAATTAGCTTTGTTTGAATGTGGTTGACTTTCATTTGATTCAATTAGGTTTGTTAGAATGCCATTGACTTTCGTTTGATTTAATTAGGTTTGTTAGAATGCCATTGACTTTAATTTCATTCAATTAGCTTTGTTGAATGCATATGACTTTCATTTGATTCAAAAAGCTTTGTTTGAATGTGTTTGACTCTCATTTGATTCAATTAGCATCGTTGAACGCATTTGAAAGTCATTTGATTCAAAAAGCTTTGTTTGAATTACCTAGACTTTCACTTGATTCAATTAGCTTTTTTGAATGGATTTAACTTTCATTTGATTTAAAAAGCTTTGTTTAAATGTGTTTGACTTTCACTTGATTTAATTACTTTTTTTTAATTGCATTTGACTTTCAGTTGATTCAAAGAGATTTGTTTGAATGTGCTTGACTTTCATATGATTCAATTAGCATCGTTGAACGGATTTGACAATCATTTGATTCAAAAAGCTTTGTTTGACTTTCACTTGATTCAAATCGCTATTTTGAATGCATTTGAATTTCATTTGATTGAAAAAGCTTTGTTTGAATGTGTTTGATTTTTATTTGATTAAATTAGCTTTGTTTGAATGTGATTGACTTTCATTTGAATCAATTAGCTTTGTTTAATGCATTTGACTTTCATTTAATTCAAAAAGCTTTGTTTGAATGTGTTTGACTTTAACTTGATTCAAATAGCTTTGTTTGAATGATTTTGACTTTCACTTGATTTATATACCTTTTTTGAATGCGTTTGACTTTCATCTGATTCAAATAGCATTTCTTGAATGTGTTTGACTTTCATTAGGTTCAAATAGCTTTGTTTAAATGTGTTTGACTTTCATTTGATTCAATTAGCTTTGCTTGAATGTGGTTAACTTTCAATTGAGTCAATTTGCTTTGTTGAATGCATTTGACTTTCACTTGATTCAAAAAGTTTTGTTTGACTGTCATATGATTCAATTAGCCTCGTTGAATGCATTTGACAATCATTTGATTCAAAAAGCTTTGTTTGAATTCTTTGGACTTTTACTTGATTCAATTAGCTTTTTCAAAGCATTTGACTTTCATATGATTAAATTAGCTTTGTTTGAATGTTTTTGACTTTTATTTGATGCAATTAGCTTTGTCTGAATGTGTTTGACTTTCGTTTGATTTAATTATCTTTTTTGAATGCATTTAACTTTCATTTGATTCAGATAGCATTGTTTGAATGTGTTTGACTTTCATTTGATTCAAATAGCTTTGTTGAATGCATATGACTTTCATTTGATTCAAAAAGCTTTGTTTCAATGTGTTTGGCTCTCATTTGATTCAATTAGCATCGTTGAACGCATTTGACAGCCATTTGATTCAAAAAGCTTTGTTTGAATTACCTAGACTTTCACTTGATTCAATTAGCTTTTTTGAATGGATTTAAGTTTCATTTGATTTAAAAAGCTTTGTTTAAATGTGTTTGACTTTCACTTGATTTAATTACTTTTTTTTAATTGCATTTGACTTTCAGTTGATTCAAAAAGATTTGTTTGAATGTGCTTGACTTTCATATGATTCAATTAGCATCGTTGAACGGATTTGACAATCATTTGATTCAAAAAGCTTTGTTTGACTTTCACTTGATTCAAATCGCTATTTTGAATGCATTTGAATTTCATTTGATTGAAAAAGCTTTGTTTGAATGTGTTTGATTTTTATTTGATTAAATTAGCTTTGTTTGAATGTGATTGACTTTCATTTGAATCAATTAGCTTTGTTTAATGCATTTGACTTTCATTTAATTCAAAAAGCTTTGTTTGAATGTGTTTGACTTTAATTTGATTCAAATAGCTTTGTTTGAATGATTTTGACTTTCACTTGATTTAAATACCTTTTTTGAATGCGTTTGACTTTCATCTGATTCAAATAGCATTTCTTGAATGTGTTTGACTTTCATTTGGTTCAAATAGCTTTGTTTAAATGTGTTTGACTTTCATTTGATTCAATTAGCTTTGCTTGAATGTGGTTAACTTTCAATTGAGTCAATTTGCTTTGTTGAATGCATTTGACTTTCATTTGATTCAAAAAGTTTTGTTTGACTGTCATATGATTCAATTAGCCTCGTTGAATGCATTTAACAATCATTTGATTCAAAAAGCTTTGTTTGAATTCTTTGCACTTTTACTTGATTCAATTAGCTTTTTTCAAAGCATTTGACTTTCATATGATTTAATTAGCTTTGTTTGAATGTTTTTGACTTTCATTTGATGCAATTAGCTTTGTCTGAATGTGTTTGACTTTCGTTTGATTTAATTATCTTTTTTGAATGCATTTGACTTTCATTTGATTCAGATAGCATTGTTTGAATGTGTTTGACTTTCATTTGATTCAAATAGCTTTGTTTGAATGTGTTTGCCTTCCATTGGATTTAATTAGCTTTGTTTGAATGTGGTTGACTTTTAATTGATTCAATTTGATCTGTTGAATGCATTTGACTTTCATTTGATTCAAAAAGATTTTTTTTGAATGTGTTTGACTTTCATATGATTCAATTAGTATCGTTGAATGTATTTGACAATCATTTGATTCAAAAAGCTATGTTTGAATTTGTTTGACTTTCACTTGATTCAATTAGCTTTTTTAAAATCATTTGTCTTTCTTTTGATTCAAAAAGCTTTGTTTGAATGTGTTTGATTTTCACTTGATTTAATATGCTTTGTTTGAATGTGGTTAACTTTCATTTGATTCAATTAGCTTTGTTTGAATGTGGTTGACTTTCATTTGATTCAATTAGGTTTGTTAGAATGCCATTGACTTTCGTTTGATTTAATTAGCTTTGTTAGAATGCCATTGACTTTCATTTGATTCAATTAGCTTTGTTGAATGCATATGACTTTCATTTGATTTAAAAAGCTTTGTTTCAATGTGTTTGACTCTCATTTGATTCAATTAGCATCGTTGAACGCATTTGACAGTCATTTGATTCAAAAAGCTTTGTTTGAATTACCTAGACTTTCACTTAATTCAATTAGCTTTTTTGAATGGATTTAACTTTCATTTGATTTAAAAAGCTTTGTTTAAATGTGTTTGACTTTCACTTGATTTAATTACTTTTTTTTAATTGCATTTGACTTTCAGTTGATTCAAAAAGATTTATGTGAATGTGCTTGACTTTCATATGATTCAATTAGCATCGTTGAACGGATTTGACAATCATTTGATTCAAAAAGCTTTGTTTGACTTTCACTTGATTCAAATCGCTATTTTGAATGCATTTGAATTTCATTTGATTGAAAAAGCTTTGTTTGAATGTGTTTGATTTTTATTTAATTAAATTAGCTTTGTTTGAATGTGATTGACTTTCATTTGAATCAATTAGCTTTGTTTAATGCATTTGACTTTCATGTAATTCAAAAAGCTTTGTTTGAATGTGTTTGACTTTAATTTGATTCAAATAGCTTTGTTTGAATGATTTTGACTTTCACTTGATTTAAATACCTTTTTTGAATGCGTTTGACTTTCATCTGATTCAAATAGCATTTCTTGAATGTGTTTGACTTTCATTTGGTTCAAATAGCTTTGTTTAAATGTGTTTGACTTTCATTTGATTCAATTAGCTTTGCTTGAATGTGGTTAACTTTCAATTGAGTCAATTTGCTTTGTTGAATGCATTTGACTTTCATTTGATTCAAAAAGTTTTGTTTGACTGTCATATGATTCAATTAGCCTCGTTGAATGCATTTGACAATCATTTGATTCAAAAAGCTTTGTTTGAATTCTTTGGACTTTTACTTGATTCAATTAGCTTTTTTCAAAGCATTTTACTTTCATATGATTTAATTAGCTTTGTTTGAATGTTTTTGACTTTCATTTGATGCAATTAGCTTCGTCTGAATGTGTTTGACTTTCGTTTGATTTAATTATCTTTTTTGAATGCATTTGACTTTCATTTGATTCAGATAGCATTGTTTGAATGTGTTTGACGTTCATTTGATTCAAATAGCTTTGTTTGAATGTGTTTGCCTTCCATGGGATTTAATTAGCTTTGTTAGAATGCCATTGACTTTCATTTGATTCAATTAGCTATGTTGAATGCATATGACTTTCATTTGATTCAAAAAGCTTTGTTTCAATGTTTTTGACTCTCATTTGATTCAATTAGCATCGTTGAACGCATTTGACAGTCATTTGATTCAAAAAGCTTTGTTTGAATTACCTAGACTTTCACTTGATTCAATTAGCTTTTTTGAATGGATTTAACTTTCATTTGATTTAAAAAGCTTTGTTTAAATGTGTTTGACTTTCACTTGATTTAATTACTTTTTTTTAATTGCATTTGACTTTCAGTTGATACAAAAAGATTTGTTTGAATGTGCTTGACTTTCATATGATTCAATTAGCATTGTTGAATGGATTTGACAATCATTTGATTCAAAAAGCTTTGTTTCACTTTCACTTGATTAAAGTCGCTATTTTGAATGCATTTGAATTTCATTTGATTGAAAAAGCTTTGTTTGAATGTGTTTGATTTTTATTTGATTAAATTAGCTTTGTTTAAATGTGATTGACTTTCATTTGAATCAATTAGCTTTGTTTAATCCATTTGACTTTCATTTAATTCAAAAAGCTTTGTTTCAATGTGTTTGACTTTTATTTGATTCAAATAGCTTTGTTTGAATGATTTTGACTTTCACTTGATTTAAATACCTTTTTTGAATGTGTTTGACTTTCATTTGATTCAAATAGATTTGTTTGAATGTGTTTGCCTTCTATTGGATTTAATTAGCTTTGTTTGAATGTGGTTGACTTTTAATTGATTCAATTTGATTTGTTGAATGCATTTGACTTTCATTTGATTCAAAAAGATTTGTTTGAATGTGTTTTACTTTCATATGATTCAATTAGTATCGTTGAATGCATTTGACAATCATTTGATTCAAAAAGCTATGTTTGAATTTGTTTGACTTTCACTTGATTCAATTAGCTTTTTTGAACTCATTTGACTTTCTTAGGATTCAAAAAGCTTTGTTTGAATGTGTTTGAATTTCACTTGATTTAAATTAGCTTTGTTTGAATGTGGTTAACTTTCATTTGATTCAATTAGCTTTGTTTGAATGTGGTTGACTTTCATTTGATTCAATTAGGTTTGTTAGAATGCCATTGACTTTCGTTTGATTTAATTAGGTTTGTTAGAATGCCATTGACTTTCATTTGATTCAATTAGCTTTGTTAGAATGCCATTGAGTTTCATTTGGTTCAATTAGCTTTGTTGAATGCATATGACTTTCATTTGATTCAATTAGCATCGTTGAACGCATTTGAGAGTCATTTGATTCAAAAAGCTTTGTTTGAATTACCTAGACTTTCACTTGATTCAATTAGCTTTTTTGAATGGATTTAACTTTCATTTGATTTAAAAAGCTTTGTTTAAATGTGTTTGACTTTCACTTGATTTAATTACTTTTTTTAATTGCATTTGACTTTCAGTTGATTCAAAAAGATTTGTTTGAATGTGCTTGACTTTCATATGATTCAATTAGCATCGTTGAACAGATTTGACAATCATTTGATTCAAAAAGCTTTGTTTGACTTTCACTTGATTCAAATCGCTATTTTGAATGCATTTGAATTTCATTTGATTGAAAAAGCTTTGTTTGAATGTGTTTGATTTTTATTTAATTAAATTAGCTTTGTTTGAATGTGATTGACTTTCATTTGAATCAATTAGCTTTGTTTAATGCATTTGACTTTCATTTAATTCAAAAAGCTTTGTTTGAATGTGTTTGACTTTAATTTGATTCAAATAGCTTGTTTGAATGATTTTGACTTTCACTTGATTTAAATACGTTTTTTGAATGCGTTTGACTTTCATCTGATTCAAATAGCATTTCTTGAATGTGTTTGACTTTCATTTGGTTCAAATAGCTTTGATTAAATGTATTTGACTTTCATTTGATTCAATTAGCTTTGCTTGAATGTGGTTAACTTTCAATTGAGTCAATTTGCTTTGTTGAATGGATTTGACAATCATTTGATTCAAAAAGCTTTGTTTGACTTTCACTTGCTTTAAATCGCTATTTTGAATGCATTTGAATTTCATTTGATTGAAAAAGCATTGTTTGAATGTGTTTGATTTTCATTTGATTAAATTAGCTTTGTTTGAATGTGATTGACTTTCATTTGAATCAATTAGCTTTGTTTAATGCATTTGACTTTCATTTAATTCAAAAATCTTTGTTTGAATGTGTTTGACTTTAATTTGATTCAAATAGCTTGTTTGAATGATTTTGACTTTCACTTGATTTAAATACGTTTTTTGAATGCGTTTGACTTTCATCTGATTCAAATAGCATTTCTTGAATGTGTTTGACTTTCATTTGGTTCAAATAGCTTTGATTAAATGTGTTTGACTTTCATTTGATTCAATTAGCTTTGCTTGAATGTGGTTAACTTTCAATTGAGTCAATTTGCTTTGTTGAATGCATTTGACTTTCATTTGATTCAAAAAGTTTTGTTTGACTGTCATATGATTCAATTAGCCTCGTTGAATGCATTTGACAATCATTTGATTCAAAAAGCTTTGTCTGAATTCTTAGGACTTTTACTTGATTCAATTAGCTTTTTTCAAAGCATTTGACTTTCATATGATTTAATTAGCTTTGTTTCAATGTTTTTGACTTTCATTTGATGCAATTAGCTTTGTCTGAATGTGTTTGACTTTCGTTTGATTTAATTATCTTTTTTGAATGCATTTGACTTTTTTTTGATTCAGATAGCATTGTTTGAATGTGTTTGAATTTCATTTGATTCAAATCGCTTTGTTTGAATGTGTTTGCCTTCCATTGGATTTAATTAGCTTTGTTTGAATGTGGTTGACTTTTAATTGATTCAATTTGATCTGTTGAATGCATTTGACTTTCATTTGATTCAAAAAGATTTGTTTGAATGTGTTTGACTTTCATATGATTCAATTAGTATCGTTGAATGCATTTGACAATCATTTGATTCAATAAGCTATGTTTGAATTTGTTTGACTTTCACTTGATTCAATTAGCTTTTTTGAAATCATTTGTCTTTCTTTTGATTCAAAAAGCTTTGTTTGAATGTGTTTGATTTTCACTTGATTTAATATGCTTTGTTTGAATGTGGTTAACTTTCATTTGATTCAATTAGCTTTGTTTGAATGTGGTTGACTTTCATTTGATTCAATTAGGTTTGTTAGAATGCCATTGACTTTCGTTTGATTTAATTAGGTTTGTTAGAATGCCATTGACTTTCATTTTATTCAATTAGCTTTGTTGAATGCATATGACTTTCATTTGATTCAAAAAGCTTTGTTTGAATGTGTTTGACTCTCATTTGATTCAATTAGCATCGTTGAACGCATTTGACAGTCATTTGATTCAAAAAGCTTTGTTTGAATTACCTAGACTTTCACTTGATTCAATTAGCTTTTTTGAATGGATTTAACTTTCATTTGATTTAAAAAGCTTTGTTTAAATTTGTTTGACTTTCACATGATTTAATTACTTTTTTTTAATTGCGTTTGACTTTCAGTTGATTCAAAAAGATTTGTTTGAATATGCTTGACTTTCATATGATTCAATTAGCATCGTTGAACGGATTTGACAATCATTTGATTCAAAAAGCTTTGTTTGACTTTCACTTGATTCAAATCGCTATTTTGAATGCATATGAATTTCATTTGATTGAAAAAGTTTTGTTTGAATGTGTTTGATTTTTATTTGATTAAATTAGCTTTGTTTGAATGTGATTGACTTTCATTTGAATCAATTAGCTTTGTTTAATGCATTTGACTTTCATTTAATTCAAAAATCTTTATTTGAATGTGTTTGACTTTAATTTGATTCAAATAGCTTTGTTTGAATGATTTTGACTTTCACTTGATTTAAATACCTTTTTTGAATGCGTTTGACTTTCATCTGATTCAAATAGCATTTCTTGAATGTGTTTGACTTTCATTTGGTTCAAATAGCTTTGTTTAAATGTGTTTGACTTTCATTTGATTCAATTAGCTTTGCTTGAATGTGGTTAACTTTCAATTGAGTCAATTTGCTTTGTTGAATGCATTTGACTTTCATTTGATTCAAAAAGTTTTGTTTGACTGTCATATGATTCAATCAGTATCGTTGAATGCATTTGACAATCATTTGATTCAAAAAGCTTTGTTTGAATTCTTTGGACTTTTACTTGATTCAATTAGCTTTTTTTAAAGCATTTGACTTTCATATGATTTAATTAGCTTTGTTTGAATGTTTTTTACTTTCATTTGATGCAATTAGCTTTGTCTGAATGTGTTTGACTTTCGTTTGATTTAATTATCGTTTTTTGAATGCATTTGACTTTCATTTGATTCAGATAGCATTGTTTGAATGTGTTTGACTTTCATTTGATTCAAATAGCTTTGTTTGAATGTGTTTGCCTTCCATTGGATTTAATTAGCTTTGTTTGAATGTGGTTGACTTTTAATTGATTCAATTTGATCTGTTGAATGCATTTGACTTTCATTTGATTCAAAAAGATTTGTTTGTATGTGTTTGACTTTCATATGATTAAATTAGTATCGTTGAATGCATTTGACAATCATTTGATTCAAAAAGCTATGTTTGAATTTGATTGACTTTCACTTGATTCAATTAGCTTTTTTGAAATCATTTGACTTTCTTTTGATTCAAAAAGCTTTGTTTGAATGTGTTTGATTTTCACTTGATTTAATATGCTTTGTTTGAATGTGGTTAACTTTCATTTGATTCAATTAGCTTTGTTTGAATGTGGTTGACTTTCATTTGATTCAATTAGGTTTGTTAGAATGCCATTGACTTTCGTTTGATTTAATTAGGTTTGTTAGAATGCCATTGACTTTCATTTGATTCAATTAGCTTTGTTGAATGCATAATACTTTCATTTGATTCAAAAAGCTTTGTTTGAATGTGTTTGACTCTCATTTGATTCAATTAGCATCGTTGAACGCATTTGACAGTCAGTTGATTCAAAAAGCTTTGTTTGAATTACCTAGACTTTCACTTGATTCAATTAGCTTTTTTGAATGGATTTAACTTTCATTTGATTTAAAAAGCTTTGTTTAAATGTGTTTGACTTTCACTTGATTTAATTACTTTTTTTAATTGCATTTGAATTTCAGTTGATTCAAAAAGATTTTTTTAAATGTGCTTGACTTTCATATGATTCAATTAAAATCGTTGAACGGATTCGACAATCTTTTGATTCAAAAAGCTTTGTTTGACTTTCACTTGATTCAAATCGCTATTTTGAATGCATTCGAATTTCATTTGATTGAAAAAGTTTTGTTTGAATGTGTTTGATTTTTATTTGATTAAATTAGCTTTGTTTGAATGTGATTGACTTTCATTTGAATCAATTAGCTTTGTTTAATGCATTTGACTTTCATTTAATTCAAAAATCTTTATTTGAATGTGTTTGACTTTAATTTGATTCAAATAGCTTTGTTTGAATGATTTTGACTTTCACTTGATTTAAATACCTTTTTTGAATGCGTTTGACTTTCATCTGATTCAAATAGCATTTCTTGAATGTGTTTGACTTTCATTTGGTTCAAATAGCTTTGTTTAAATGTGTTTGACTTTCATTTGATTCAATTAGCTTTGCTTGAATGTGGTTAACTTTCAATTGAGTCAATTTGCTTTGTTGAATGCATTTGACTTTCATTTGATTCAAAAAGTTTTGTTTGACTGTCATATGATTCAATCAGTATCGTTGAATGCATTTGACAATCATTTGATTCAAAAAGCTTTGTTTGAATTCTTTGGACTTTTACTTGATTCAATTAGCTTTTTTTAAAGCATTTGACTTTCATATGATTTAATTAGCTTTGTTTGAATGTTTTTTACTTTCATTTGATGCAATTAGCTTTGTCTGAATGTGTTTGACTTTCGTTTGATTTAATTATCGTTTTTGAATGCATTTGACTTTCATTTGATTCAGATAGCATTGTTTGAATGTGTTTGACTTTCATTTGATTCAAATAGCTTTGTTTGAATGTGTTTGCCTTCCATTGGATTTAATTAGCTTTGTTTGAATGTGGTTGACTTTTAATTGATTCAATTTGATCTGTTGAATGCATTTGACTTTCATTTGATTCAAAAAGATTTGTTTGTATGTGTTTGACTTTCATATGATTAAATTAGTATCGTTGAATGCATTTGACAATCATTTGATTCAAAAAGCTATGTTTGAATTTGTTTGACTTTCACTTGATTCAATTAGCTTTTTTGAAATCATTTGACTTTCTTTTGATTCAAAAAGCTTTGTTTGAATGTGTTTGATTTTCACTTGATTTAATATGCTTTGTTTGAATGTGGTTAACTTTCATTTGATTCAATTAGCTTTGTTTGAATGTGGTTGACTTTCATTTGATTCAATTAGGTTTGTTAGAATGCCATTGACTTTCGTTTGATTTAATTAGGTTTGTTAGAATGCCATTGACTTTCATTTGATTCAATTAGCTTTGTTGGATGCATATGACTTTCATTTGATTCAAAAAGCTTTGTTTGAATGTGATTGACTCTCATTTGATTCAATTAGCATCGTTGAACGCATTTGACAGTCATTTGATTCAAAAAGCTTTGTTTGAATTACCTAGACTTTCACTTGATTCAATTAGCTTTTTTGAATGGATTTAACTTTCATTTGATTTAAAAAGCTTTGTTTAAATGTGTTTGACTTTCACTTGATTTAATTACTTTTTTTTTAATTGCATTTGACTTTCAGTTGATTAAAAAAGATTTGTTTGAATGTGCTTGACTTTCATATGATTCAATTAGCATCGTTGAATGGATTTGACAATCATTTGATTCAAAAAGCTTTGTTTGACTTTCACTTGATTCAAATCGCTATTTTGAATGCATTTGAATTTCTTTTGATTGAAAAAGCTTTGTTTGAATGTGTTTGATTTTTATTTGATTAAAATAGCTTTGTTTGAATGTGATTGACTTTCATTTGAATCATTTAGATTTGTTTAATGCATTTGACATTCATTTAATTCAAAAAGCTTTGTTTGAATGTGTTTGACTTTAATTTGATTCAAATAGCTTTGTTTGAATGATTTTGACTTTCACTTGATTTAAATACCTTTTTTGAATGCGTTTGACTTTCATCTGTTTCAAATAGCATTTCTTGAATGTGTTTGACTTTCATTTGGTTCAAATAGCTTTGTTTAAATGTGTTTGACTTTCATTTGATTCAATTAGCTTTGCTTGAATGTGGTTAACTTTAAATTTAGTCAATTTGCTTTATTGAATGCATTAGACTTTCATTTGATTCAAAAAGTTTTGTTTGACTGTCATATGATTGAATTAGCCTCGTTGAATGCATTTGACAATCATTTGATTCAAAAAGCTTTGTTTGAATTCTTTGGACTTTTACTTGATTAAATTAGCTTTTTTCAAAGCATTTGACTTTCATATGATTTAATTAGCTTTGTTTGAATGTTTTTGACTTTCAATTGATGCAATTAGCTTTGTCTGAATGTTTTTGACTTTCGTTTGATTTAATTATCTTTTTTGAATGCATTTGACTTTCATTTGATTCAGATAGCATTGTTTGAATGTGTTTGACTTTCATTTGATTCAAATAGCTTTGTTTGAATGTGTTTGCCTTCCATTGGATTTAATTAGTTTTGTTTGTATGTGGTTGACTTTTAATGGATTCAATTTGATCTGTTGAATGCATTTGACTTTCATTTGATTCAAAAAGATTTGTTTGAATGTGTTTGACTTTCATATGATTCAATTAGTATCGTTGAATGCATTTAACAATCATTTGATTCAAAAATCTATGTTTGAATTTGTTTGACTTTCACTTGATTCAATTAGCTTTTTTGAACTCATTTGACTTTCTTTGGATTCAAAAAGCTTTGTTTGAATGTGTTTGAATTTCACTTGATTTAAATTAGCTTTGTTTAAATGTGGTTAATTTTCATTTGATTTAATTTAGCTTTGTCTGAATGTGGTTGACTTTCATTTGATTCAATTAGGTTTGTTAGAATGCCATTGACTTTCGTTTGATTTAATTAAGTTTGTTAGAATGCCATTGATTTTCATTTGATTCAATTAGCTTTGTTAGAATGCCATTGACTTTCATTTGATTCAATTAGCTTTGTTGAATGCATATGACTTTCATTTGATTCAAAAAGCTTTGTTTGAATGTGTTTGAATTTCATTTGATTCAATTAGCATTGTTGAACGAATTTGAAAGTCATTTTATTCAAAAAGCTTTGTTTGAATTACATAGACTTTCACTTGATTCAATTAGGTTTGTTAGAATGCCATTGACTTTCGTTTGATTTAATTAAGTTTGTTAGAATGCCATTGACTTTCGTTTGATTTAATTAGGTTTGTTAGAATGCCATTGACTTTCATTTGATTCAATTAGCTTTGTTGAATGCATATGACTTTCATTTGATTCAAAAAGCTTTGTTTGAATGTGTTTGACTCTCATTTGATTCAATTAGCATCGTTGAACGCATTTGACAGTCATTTGATTCAAAAAGCTTTGTTTGAATTACCTAGACTTTCACTTGATTCAATTAGCTTTTTTGAATGGATTTAACTTTCATTTGATTTAAAAAGCTTTGTTTAAATGTGTTTGACTTTCACTTGATTTAATTACTTTTTTTTAATTGCATTTGACTTTCAGTTCATTCAAAAAGATTTGTTTGAATGTGATTGACTTTCATACGATTCAATTAGCATCGTTGAATGGATTTGACAATCATTTGATTCAAAAAGCTTTGTTTGACTTTCACTTGATTCAAATCGCTATTTTGAATGCATTTGAATTTCATTTGATTGAAAAAGCTTTGTTTGAATGTGTTTGATTTTTATTTGATTAAATTAGCTTTGTTTGAATGTGATTGACTTTCATTTGAATCAATTAGCTTTGTTTAATGCATTTGACTTTCATTTAATTCAAAAAGCTTTGTTTGAATGTGTTTGACTTTCATTTAATTCAAATAGCTTTGTTTGAATGATTTTGACTTTCACTTGATTTAAATACCTTTTTTGAATGCGTTTGACTTCCATCTGTTTCAAATAGCATTTCTTGAATGTGTTTGACTTTCATTTGGTTCAAATATCTTTGTTTAAATGTGTTTGACTTTCATTTGATTCAATTAGCTTTGCTTGAATGTGGTTAAATTTCAATTGAGTCAATTTGCTTTGTTGAATGCATTTGACTTTCATTTGATTCAAAAAGTTTTGTTTGACTGTCATATGATTCAATTAGCCTCGTTGAATGCATTTGACAATCATTTGATTCAAAAAGCTTTGTTTGAATTCTTTGGACTTTTACTTGATTCAATTAGCTTTTTTCAAAGCATTTGACTTTCATATGATTTAATTAGCTTTGTTTGATTGTTTTTGACTTTCATTTGATGCAATTAGCTTTGTCTGAATGTGTTTGACTTTCGTTTGATTTAATTATCTGTTTTGAACGCATTTGACTTTCATTTGATTCAGATAGCATTGTTTGAATGTGTTTGACTTTCATTTGATTCAAATAGCTTTGTTTGAATGTGTTTGCCTTCCATTGGATTTAATTAGCTTTGTTTGAATGTGGTTGACTTTAATTGATTCAATTTGATCTGTTGAATGCATTTGAATTTCATTTGATTCAAAAAGATTTGTTTAAATGTGTTTGACTTTCATATGATTCACTTAGTATCGTTGAATGCATTTGACAATCATTTGATTCAAAAAGCTATGTTTGAATTTGTTTGACTTTCACTTGATTCAATTAGCTTTTTTGAAATCATTTGACTTTCATTTGATTCAAAAAGCTTTGTTTGAATGTGTTTGATTTTCACTTGATTTAATATGCTTTGTTTGAATGTGGTTAACTTTCATTTGATTCAATTAGCTTTGTTTGAATGTGGTTGACTTTCATTTGATTCAATTAGGTTTGTTAGAATGCCATTGACTTTCGTTTGATTTAATTAGGTTTGTTAGAATGCCATTGACTTTCATTTGATTCAATTAGCTTTGTTGGATGCATATGACTTTCATTTGATTCAAAAAGCTTTGTTTGAATGTGATTGACTCTCATTTGATTCAATTAGCATCGTTGAACGCATTTGACAGTCATTTGATTCAAAATACTTTCACTTGATTCAATTAGCTTTTTTGAATGGATTTAACTTTCATTTGATTTAAAAAGCTTTGTTTAAATGTGTTTGACTTTCACTTGATTTAATTACTTTTTTTTTAATTGCATTTGACTTTCAGTTGATTAAAAAAGATTTGTTTGAATGTGCTTGACTTTCATATGATTCAATTAGCATCGTTGAATGGATTTGACAATCATTTGATTCAAAAACCTTTGTTTGACTTTCACTTGATTCAAATCGCTATTTTGAATGCATTTGAATTTCTTTTGATTGAAAAAGCTTTGTTTGAATGTGTTTGATTTTTATTTGATTAAAATAGCTTTGTTTGAATGTGATTGACTTTCATTTGAATCATTTAGATTTGTTTAATGCATTTGACATTCATTTAATTCAAAAAGCTTTGTTTGAATGTGTTTGACTTTAATTTGATTCAAATAGCTTTGTTTGAATGATTTTGACTTTCACTTGATTTAAATACCTTTTTTGAATGCGTTTGACTTTCATCTGTTTCAAATAGCATTTCTTGAATGTGTTTGACTTTCATTTGGTTCAAATAGCTTTGTTTAAATGTGTTTGACTTTCATTTGATTCAATTAGCTTTGCTTGAATGTGGTTAACTTTAAATTTAGTCAATTTGCTTTATTGAATGCATTAGACTTTCATTTGATTCAAAAAGTTTTGTTTGACTGTCATATGATTGAATTAGCCTCGTTGAATGCATTTGACAATCATTTGATTCAAAAAGCTTTGTTTGAATTCTTTGGACTTTTACTTGATTAAATTAGCTTTTTTCAAAGCATTTGACTTTCATATGATTTAATTAGCTTTGTTTGAATGTTTTTGACTTTCAATTGATGCAATTAGCTTTGTCTGAATGTTTTTGACTTTCGTTTGATTTAATTATCTTTTTTGAATGCATTTGACTTTCATTTGATTCAGATAGCATTGTTTGAATGTGTTTGACTTTCATTTGATTCAAATAGCTTTGTTTGAATGTGTTTGCCTTCCATTGGATTTAATTAGTTTTGTTTGTATGTGGTTGACTTTTAATGGATTCAATTTGATCTGTTGAATGCATTTGACTTTCATTTGATTCAAAAAGATTTGTTTGAATGTGTTTGACTTTCATATGATTCAATTAGTATCGTTGAATGCATTTAACAATCATTTGATTCAAAAATCTATGTTTGAATTTGTTTGACTTTCACTTGATTCAATTAGCTTTTTTGAACTCATTTGACTTTCTTTGGATTCAAAAAGCTTTGTTTGAATGTGTTTGAATTTCACTTGATTTAAATTAGCTTTGTTAAAATGTGGTTAATTTTCATTTGATTTAATTTAGCTTTGTCTGAATGTGGTTGACTTTCATTTGATTCAATTAGGTTTGTTAGAATGCCATTGACTTTCGTTTGATTTAATTAAGTTTGTTAGAATGCCATTGATTTTCATTTGATTCAATTAGCTTTGTTAGAATGCCATTGACTTTCATTTGATTCAATTAGCTTTGTTGAATGCATATGACTTTCATTTGATTCAAAAAGCTTTGTTTGAATGTGTTTGAATTTCATTTGATTCAATTAGCATTGTTGAACGAATTTGAAAGTCATTTTATTCAAAAAGCTTTGTTTGAATTACATAGACTTTCACTTGATTCAATTAGGTTTGTTAGAATGCCATTGACTTTCGTTTGATTTAATTAAGTTTGTTAGAATGCCATTGACTTTCGTTTGATTTAATTAGGTTTGTTAGAATGCCATTGACTTTCATTTGATTCAATTAGCTTTGTTGAATGCATATGACTTTCATTTGATTCAAAAAGCTTTGTTTGAAAGTGTTTGACTCTCATTTGATTCAATTAGCATCGTTGAACGCATTTGACAGTCATTTGATTCAAAAAGCTTTGTTTGAATTACCTAGACTTTCACTTGATTCAATTAGCTTTTTTGAATGGATTTAACTTTCATTTGATTTAAAAAGCTTTGTTTAAATGTGTTTGACTTTCACTTGATTTAATTACTTTTTTTTAATTGCATTTGACTTTCAGTTCATTCAAAAAGATTTGTTAGAATGTGATTGACTTTCATACGATTCAATTAGCATCGTTGAATGGATTTGACAATCATTTGATTCAAAAAGCTTTGTTTGACTTTCACTTGATTCAAATCGCTATTTTGAATGCATTTGAATTTCATTTGATTGAAAAAGCTTTGTTTGAATGTGTTTGATTTTTATTTGATTAAATTAGCTTTGTTTGAATGTGATTGACTTTCATTTGAATCAATTAGCTTTGTTTAATGCATTTGACTTTCATTTAATTCAAAAAGCTTTGTTTGAATGTGTTTGACTTTCATTTAATTCAAATAGCTTTGTTTGAATGATTTTGACTTTCACTTGATTTAAATTCCTTTTTTGAATGCGTTTGACTTCCATCTGTTTCAAATAGCATTTCTTGAATGTGTTTGACTTTCATTTGGTTCAAATATCTTTGTTTAAATGTGTTTGACTTTCATTTGATTCAATTAGCTTTGCTTGAATGTGGTTAAATTTCAATTGAGTCAATTTGCTTTGTTGAATGCATTTGACTTTCATTTGATTCAAAAAGTTTTGTTTGACTGTCATATGATTCAATTAGCCTCGTTGAATGCATTTGACAATCATTTGATTCAAAAAGCTTTGTTTGAATTCTTTGGACTTTTACTTGATTCAATTAGCTTTTTTCAAAGCATTTGACTTTCATATGATTTAATTAGCTTTGTTTGATTGTTTTTGACTTTCATTTGATGCAATTAGCTTTGTCTGAATGTGTTTGACTTTCGTTTGATTTAATTATCTGTTTTGAACGCATTTGACTTTCATTTGATTCAGATAGCATTGTTTGAATGTGTTTGACTTTCATTTGATTCAAATAGCTTTGTTTGAATGTGTTTGCCTTCCATTGGATTTAATTAGCTTTGTTTGAATGTGGTTGACTTTAATTGATTCAATTTGATCTGTTGAATGCATTTGAATTTCATTTGATTCAAAAAGATTTGTTTAAATGTGTTTGACTTTCATATGATTCACTTAGTATCGTTGAATGCATTTGACAATCATTTGATTCAAAAAGCTATGTTTGAATTTGTTTGACTTTCACTTGATTCAATTAGCTTTTTTGAAATCATTTGACTTTCATTTGATTCAAAAAGCTTTGTTTGAATGTGTTTGATTTTCACTTGATTTAATATGCTTTGTTTGAATGTGGTTAACTTTCATTTGATTGAATTAGCTTTGTTTGAATGTGGTTGACTTTCATTTGATTCAATTAGGTTTGTTAGAATGCCATTGACTTTCGTTTGATTTAATTAGGTTTGTTAGAATGCCATTGACTTTCATTTGATTCAATTAGCTTTGTTGGATGCATATGACTTTCATTTGATTCAAAAAGCTTTGTTTGAATGTGATTGACTCTCATTTGATTCAATTAGCATCGTTGAACGCATTTGACAGTCATTTGATTCAAAAAGCTTTGTTTGAATTACCTAGACTTTCACTTGATTCAATTAGCTTTTTTGAATGGATTTAACTTTCATTTGATTTAAAAAGCTTTGTTTAAATGTGTTTGACTTTCACTTGATTTAATTACTTTTTTTTTAATTGCATTTGACTTTCAGTTGATTAAAAAAGATTTGTTTGAATGTGCTTGACTTTCATATGATTCAATTAGCATCGTTGAATGGATTTGACAATCATTTGATTCAAAAAGCTTTGTTTGACTTTCACTTGATTCAAATCGCTATTTTGAATGCATTTGAATTTCTTTTGATTGAAAAAGCTTTGTTTGAATGTGTTTGATTTTTATTTGATTAAAATAGCTTTGTTTGAATGTGATTGACTTTCATTTGAATCATTTAGATTTGTTTAATGCATTTGACATTCATTTAATTCAAAAAGCTTTGTTTGAATGTGTTTGACTTTAATTTGATTCAAATAGCTTTGTTTGAATGATTTTGACTTTCACTTGATTTAAATACCTTTTTTGAATGCGTTTGACTTTCATCTGTTTCAAATAGCATTTCTTGAATGTGTTTGACTTTCATTTGGTTCAAATAGCTTTGTTTAAATGTGTTTGACTTTCATTTGATTCAATTAGCTTTGCTTGAATGTGGTTAACTTTAAATTTAGTCAATTTGCTTTATTGAATGCATTAGACTTTCATTTGATTCAAAAAGTTTTGTTTGACTGTCATATGATTGAATTAGCCTCGTTGAATGCATTTGACAATCATTTGATTCAAAAAGCTTTGTTTGAATTCTTTGGACTTTTACTTGATTCAATTAGCTTTTTTCAAAGCATTTGACTTTCATATGATTTAATTAGCTTTGTTTGAATGTTTTTGACTTTCAATTGATGCAATTAGCTTTGTCTGAATGTTTTTGACTTTCGTTTGATTTAATTATCTTTTTTGAATGCATTTGACTTTCATTTGATTCAGATAGCATTGTTTGAATGTGTTTGACTTTCATTTGATTCAAATAGCTTTGTTTGAATGTGTTTGCCTTCCATTGGATTTAATTAGTTTTGTTTGTATGTGGTTGACTTTTAATGGATTCAATTTGATCTGTTGAATGCATTTGACTTTCATTTGATTCAAAAAGATTTGTTTGAATGTGTTTGACTTTCATATGATTCAATTAGTATCGTTGAATGCATTTAACAATCATTTGATTCAAAAATCTATGTTTGAATTTGTTTGACTTTCACTTGATTCAATTAGCTTTTTTGAACTCATTTGACTTTCTTTGGATTCAAAAAGCTTTGTTTGAATGTGTTTGAATTTCACTTGATTTAAATTAGCTTTGTTTAAATGTGGTTAATTTTCATTTGATTTAATTTAGCTTTGTCTGAATGTGGTTGACTTTCATTTGATTCAATTAGGTTTGTTAGAATGCCATTGACTTTCGTTTGATTTAATTAAGTTTGTTAGAATGCCATTGATTTTCATTTGATTCAATTAGCTTTGTTAGAATGCCATTGACTTTCATTTGATTCAATTAGCTTTGTTGAATGCATATGACTTTCATTTGATTCAAAAAGCTTTGTTTGAATGTGTTTGAATTTCATTTGATTCAATTAGCATTGTTGAACGAATTTGAAAGTCATTTTATTCAAAAAGCTTTGTTTGAATTACATAGACTTTCACTTGATTCAATTAGGTTTGTTAGAATGCCATTGACTTTCGTTTGATTTAATTAAGTTTGTTAGAATGCCATTGACTTTCGTTTGATTTAATTAGGTTTGTTAGAATGCCATTGACTTTCATTTGATTCAATTAGCTTTGTTGAATGCATATGACTTTCATTTGATTCAAAAAGCTTTGTTTGAAAGTGTTTGACTCTCATTTGATTCAATTAGCATCGTTGAACGCATTTGACAATCATTTGATTCAAAAAGCTTTGTTTGAATTACCTAGACTTTCACTTGATTCAATTAGCTTTTTTGAATGGATTTAACTTTCATTTGATTTAAAAAGCTTTGTTTAAATGTGTTTGACTTTCACTTGATTTAATTACTTTTTTTTAATTGCATTTGACTTTCAGTTCATTCAAAAAGATTTGTTAGAATGTGATTGACTTTCATACGATTCAATTAGCATCGTTGAATGGATTTGACAATCATTTGATTCAAAAAGCTTTGTTTGACTTTCACTTGATTCAAATCGCTATTTTGAATGCATTTGAATTTCATTTGATTGAAAAAGCTTTGTTTGAATGTGTTTGATTTTTATTTGATTAAATTAGCTTTGTTTGAATGTGATTGACTTTCATTTGAATCAATTAGCTTTGTTTAATGCATTTGACTTTCATTTAATTCAAAAAGCTTTGTTTGAATGTGTTTGACTTTCATTTAATTCAAATAGCTTTGTTTGAATGATTTTGACTTTCACTTGATTTAAATTCCTTTTTTGAATGCGTTTGACTTCCATCTGTTTCAAATAGCATTTCTTGAATGTGTTTGACTTTCATTTGGTTCAAATATCTTTGTTTAAATGTGTTTGACTTTCATTTGATTCAATTAGCTTTGCTTGAATGTGGTTAAATTTCAATTGAGTCAATTTGCTTTGTTGAATGCATTTGACTTTCATTTGATTCAAAAAGTTTTGTTTGACTGTCATATGATTCAATTAGCCTCGTTGAATGCATTTGACAATCATTTGATTCAAAAAGCTTTGTTTGAATTCTTTGGACTTTTACTTGATTCAATTAGCTTTTTTCAAAGCATTTGAATTTCATATGATTTAATTAGCTTTGTTTGATTGTTTTTGACTTTCATTTGATGCAATTAGCTTTGTCTGAATGTGTTTGACTTTCGTTTGATTTAATTATCTGTTTTGAACGCATTTGACTTTCATTTGATTCAGATAGCATTGTTTGAATGTGTTTGACTTTCATTTGATTCAAATAGCTTTGTTTGAATGTGGTTGCCTTCCATTGGATTTAATTAGCTTTGTTTGAATGTGGTTGACTTTAATTGATTCAATTTGATCTGTTGAATGCATTTGAATTTCATTTGATTCAAAAAGATTTGTTTAAATGTGTTTGACTTTCATATGATTCACTTAGTATCGTTGAATGCATTTGACAATCATTTGATTCAAAAAGCTATGTTTGAATTTGTTTGACTTTCACTTGATTCAATTAGCTTTTTTGAAATCATTTGACTTTCATTTGATTCAAAAAGCTTTGTTTGAATGTGTTTGATTTTCACTTGATTTAATATGCTTTGTTTGAATGTGGTTAACTTTCATTTGATTCAATTAGCTTTGTTTGAATGTGGTTGACTTTCATTTGATTCAATTAGGTTTGTTAGAATGCCATTGACTTTCGTTTGATTTAATTAGGTTTGTTAGAATGCCATTGACTTTCATTTGATTCAATTAGCTTTGTTGGATGCATATGACTTTCATTTGATTCAAAAAGCTTTGTTTGAATGTGATTGACTCTCATTTGATTCAATTAGCATCGTTGAACGCATTTGACAGTCATTTGATTCAAAAAGCATTGTTTGAATTACCTAGACTTTCACTTGATTCAATTAGCTTTTTTGAATGGATTTAACTTTCATTTGATTTAAAAAGCTTTGTTTAAATGTGTTTGACTTTCACTTGATTTAATTACTTTTTTTTAATTGCATTTGACTTTCAGTTGATTAAAAAAGATTTGTTTGAATGTGCTTGACTTTCATATGATTCAATTAGCATCGTTGAATGGATTTGACAATCATTTGATTCAAAAAGCTTTGTTTGACTTTCACTTGATTCAAATCGCTATTTTGAATGCATTTGAATTTCTTTTGATTGAAAAAGCTTTGTTTGAATGTGTTTGATTTTTATTTGATTAAAATAGCTTTGTTTGAATGTGATTGACTTTCATTTGAATCATTTAGATTTGTTTAATGCATTTGACATTCATTTAATTCAAAAAGCTTTGTTTGAATGTGTTTGACTTTAATTTGATTCAAATAGCTTTGTTTGAATGATTTTGACTTTCACTTGATTTAAATACCTTTTTTGAATGCGTTTGACTTTCATCTGTTTCAAATAGCATTTCTTGAATGTGTTTGACTTTCATTTGGTTCAAATAGCTTTGTTTAAATGTGTTTGACTTTCATTTGATTCAATTAGCTTTGCTTGAATGTGGTTAACTTTAAATTTAGTCAATTTGCTTTATTGAATGCATTAGACTTTCATTTGATTCAAAAAGTTTTGTTTGACTGTCATATGATTGAATTAGCCTCGTTGAATGCATTTGACAATCATTTGATTCAAAAAGCTTTGTTTGAATTCTTTGGACTTTTACTTGATTAAATTAGCTTTTTTCAAAGCATTTGACTTTCATATGATTTAATTAGCTTTGTTTGAATGTTTTTGACTTTCAATTGATGCAATTAGCTTTGTCTGAATGTTTTTGACTTTCGTTTGATTTAATTATCTTTTTTGAATGCATTTGACTTTCATTTGATTCAGATAGCATTGTTTGAATGTGTTTGACTTTCATTTGATTCAAATAGCTTTGTTTGAATGTGTTTGCCTTCCATTGGATTTAATTAGTTTTGTTTGTATGTGGTTGACTTTTAATGGATTCAATTTGATCTGTTGAATGCATTTGACTTTCATTTGATTCAAAAAGATTTGTTTGAATGTGTTTGACTTTCATATGATTCAATTAGTATCGTTGAATGCATTTAACAATCATTTGATTCAAAAATCTATGTTTGAATTTGTTTGACTTTCACTTGATTCAATTAGCTTTTTTGAACTCATTTGACTTTCTTTGGATTCAAAAAGCTTTGTTTGAATGTGTTTGAATTTCACTTGATTTAAATTAGCTTTGTTTAAATGTGGTTAATTTTCATTTGATTTAATTTAGCTTTGTCTGAATGTGGTTGACTTTCATTTGATTCAATTAGGTTTGTTAGAATGCCATTGACTTTCGTTTGATTTAATTAAGTTTGTTAGAATGCCATTGATTTTCATTTGATTCAATTAGCTTTGTTAGAATGCCATTGACTTTCATTTGATTCAATTAGCTTTGTTGAATGCATATGACTTTCATTTGATTCAAAAAGCTTTGTTTGAATGTGTTTGAATTTCATTTGATTCAATTAGCATTGTTGAACGAATTTGAAAGTCATTTTATTCAAAAAGCTTTGTTTGAATTACATAGACTTTCACTTGATTCAATTAGGTTTGTTAGAATGCCATTGACTTTCGTTTGATTTAATTAAGTTTGTTAGAATGCCATTGACTTTCGTTTGATTTAATTAGGTTTGTTAGAATGCCATTGACTTTCATTTGATTCAATTAGCTTTGTTGAATGCATATGACTTTCATTTGATTCAAAAAGCTTTGTTTGAATGTGTTTGACTCTCATTTGATTCAATTAGCATCGTTGAACGCATTTGACAGTCATTTGATTCAAAAAGCTTTGTTTGAATTACCTAGACTTTCACTTGATTCAATTAGCTTTTTTGAATGGATTTAACTTTCATTTGATTTAAAAAGCTTTGTTTAAATGTGTTTGACTTTCACTTGATTTAATTACTTTTTTTTAATTGCATTTGACTTTCAGTTGATTCAAAAAGATTTGTTTGAATGTGATTGACTTTCATACGATTCAATTAGCATCGTTGAATGGATTTGACAATCATTTGATTCAAAAAGCTTTGTTTGACTTTCACTTGATTCAAATCGCTATTTTGAATGCATTTGAATTTCATTTGATTGAAAAAGCTTTGTTTGAATGTGTTTGATTTTTATTTGATTAAATTAGCTTTGTTTGAATGTGATTGACTTTCATTTGAATCAATTAGCTTTGTTTAATGCATTTGACTTTCATTTAATTCAAAAAGCTTTGTTTGAATGTGTTTGACTTTCATTTAATTCAAATAGCTTTGTTTGAATGATTTTGACTTTCACTTGATTTAAATACCTTTTTTGAATGCGTTTGACTTCCATCTGTTTCAAATAGCATTTCTTGAATGTGTTTGACTTTCATTTGGTTCAAATAGCTTTGTTTAAATGTGTTTGACTTTCATTTGATTCAATTAGCTTTGCTTGAATGTGGTTAAATTTCAATTGAGTCAATTTGCTTTGTTGAATGCATTTGACTTTCATTTGATTCAAAAAGTTTTGTTTGACTGTCATATGATTCAATTAGCCTCGTTGAATGCATTTGACAATCATTTGATTCAAAAAGCTTTGTTTGAATTCTTTGGACTTTTACTTGATTCAATTAGCTTTTTTCAAAGCATTTGACTTTCATATGATTTAATTAGCTTTGTTTGAATGTGTTTGACTTTCATTTGATGCAATTAGCTTTGTCTGAATGTGTTTGACTTTCGTTTGATTTAATTATCTGTTTTGAATGCATTTGACTTTCATTTGATTCAGATAGCATTGTTTGAATGTGTTTGACTTTCATTTGATTCAAATAGCTTTGTTTGAATGTGTTTGCCTTCCATTGGATTTAATTAGCTTTGTTTGAATGTGGTTGACTTTTAATTGATTCAATTTGATCTGTTGAATGCATTTGAATTTCATTTGATTCAAAAAGATTTGTTTAAATGTGTTTGACTTTCATATGATTCACTTAGTATCGTTGAATGCATTTGACAATCATTTGATTCAAAAAGCTATGTTTGAATTTGTTTGACTTTCACTTGATTCAATTAGCTTTTTTGAAATCATTTGACTTTCATTTGATTCAAAAAGCTTTGTTTGAATGTGTTTGATTTTCACTTGATTTAATATGCTTTGTTTGAATGTGGTTAACTTTCATTTGAGTCAATTAGCTTTGTTTGAATGTGGTTGACTTTCATTTGATTCAATTAGGTTTGTTAGAATGCCATCGACTGTCGTTTGATTTAATTAGGTTTGTTAGAATGCCATTGACTTTCATTTGATTCAATTAGCTTTGTTGAATGCATATGACTTTCATTTGATTCAAAAAGCTTTGTTTTGATTTGTTTGACTCTCATTTGATTCAATTAGCATCGTTGAACGCATTTGACAGTCATTTGATTCAAAAAGCTTTGTTTGAATTACCTAGACTTTCACTTGATTCAATTAGCTTTTTTGAATGGATTTAACTTTCATTTGATTAAAAAGCTTTGTTTAAATGTGTTTGACTTTCACTTGATTTAATTACTTTTTTTTAATTGCATTTGACTTTCAGTTGATTCAAAAAGATTTGTTTGAATGTGCTTGACTTTCATATGATTCAATTAGCATCGTTGAATGGATTTGACAATCATTTGATTCAAAAAGCTTTGTTTGACTTTCACTTGATTCAAATCGCAATTTTGAATGCATTTGAATTTCTTTTGATTGAAAAAGCTTTGTTTGAATGTGTTTGATTTTTATTTGATTAAATTAGCTTTGTTTGAATGTGATTGACTTTCATTTGAATCAATTAGATTTGTTTAATGCATTTGACTTTCATTTAATTCAAAAAGCTTTGTTTGAATGTGTTTTACTTTAATTTGATTCAAATAGCTTTGTTTGAATGATTTTGACTTTCACTTGATTTAAATACCTTTTTTGAATGCGTTTGACTTTCATCTGTTTCAAATAGCATTTCTTGAATGTGTTTGACTTTCATTTGGTTCAAATAGCTTTGTTTAAATGTGTTTGACTTTCATTTGATCAATTAGCTTTGCTTGAATGTGGTTAAATTTCAATTGAGTCAATTTGCTTTGTTGAATGCATTTGACTTTCATTTGATTCAAAGTTTTGTTTGACTGTCATATGATTCAATTAGCCTCGTTGAATGCATTTGACAATCATTTGATTCAAAAAGCTTTGTTTGAATTCTTTGGACTTTTACTTGATTCAATTAGCTTTTTTCAAAGCATTTGACTTTCATATGATTTAATTAGCTTTGTTTGAATGTGTTTGACTTTCATTTGATGCAATTAGCTTTGTCTGAATGTGTTTGACTTTCGTTTGATTTAATTATCTGTTTTGAATGCATTTGACTTTCATTTGATTCAGATAGCATTGTTTGAATGTGTTTGACTTTCATTTGATTCAAATAGCTTTGTTTGAATGTGTTTGCCTTCCAATGGATTTAATTAGCTTTGTTTGAATGTGGTTGACTTTTAATTGATTCAATTTGATCTGTTGAATGCATTTGAATTTCATTTGATTCAAAAAGATTTGTGTAAATGTTGTTGACTTTCATATGATTCACTTAGTATCGTTGAATGCATTTGACAATCATTTGATTCAAAAAGCTATGTTTGAATTTGTTTGATTTCACTTGATTCAATTAGCTTTTTTGAAATCATTTGACTTTCTTTTGATTCAAAAAGCTTTGTTTGAATATGTTTGATTTTCACTTGATTTAATATGCTTTGTTTGAATGTGGTTAACTTTCATTTGATTCAATTAGCTTTGTTTGAATGTGTTTGACTTTCATTTGATTCAATTAGGTTTGTTAGAATGCCATTGACTTTCGTTTGATTTAATTAGGTTTATTAGAATGCCATTGACTTTCATTTGATTTAATTAGCTTTATTGAATGCATATGACTTTCATTTGATTCAAAAAGCTTTGTTTGAATGTGTTTGACTCTCATTTGATTCAATTAGCATCGTTGAACGCATTTGACAGTCATTTGATTCAAAAAGCTTTGTTTGAATTACCTAGACTTTCACTTGCTTCAATTAGCTTTTTTGAATGGATTTAACTTTCATTTGATTTAAAAAGCTTTGTTTAAATGTGTTTGACTTTCACTTGATTTAATTACATTTTTTTAATTGCATTTGACTTTTAGTTGATTCAAAAAGATTTGTTTGAATGTGCTTGACTTTCATATGATTCAATTAGCATCGTTGAATGGATTTGACAATCATTTGATTCAAAAAGCTTTGTTTGACTTTCACTTGATTCAAATCGCTATTTTGAATGCATTTGAATTTCATTTGATTGAAAAAGCTTTGTTTGAATGTGTTTGATTTTTATTTGATTAAATTAGCTTTGTTTGAATGTGATTGACTTTCATTTGAATCAATTAGCTTTGTTTAATGCATTTGACTTTCATTTAATTCAAAAAGCTTTGTTTGAATGTGTTTGACTTTCATTTAATTCAAATAGCTTTGTTTGAATGATTTTGACTTTCACTTGATTTAAATTCCTTTTTTGAATGCGTTTGACTTCCATCTGTTTCAAATAGCATTTCTTGAATGTGTTTGACTTTCATTTGGTTCAAATAGCTTTGTTTAAATGTGTTTGACTTTCATTTGATCAATTAGCTTTGCTTGAATGTGGTTAAATTTCAATTGAGTCAATTTGCTTTGTTGAATGCATTTGACTTTCATTTGATTCAAAGTTTTGTTTGACTGTCATATGATTCAATTAGCCTCGTTGAATGCATTTGACAATCATTTGATTCAAAAAGCTTTGTTTGAATTCTTTGGACTTTTACTTGATTCAATTAGCTTTTTTCAAAGCATTTGACTTTCATATGATTTAATTAGCTTTGTTTGAATGTGTTTGACTTTCATTTGATGCAATTAGCTTTGTCTGAATGTGTTTGACTTTCGTTTGATTTAATTATCTGTTTTGAATGCATTTGACTTTCATTTGATTCAGATAGCATTGTTTGAATGTGTTTGACTTTCATTTGATTCAAATAGCTTTGTTTGAATGTGTTTGCCTTACATTGGATTTAATTAGCTTTGTTTGAATGTGGTTGACTTTTAATTGATTCAATTTGATCTGTTGAATGCATTTGACTTTCATTTGATTCAAAAAGATTTGTTTGAATGTGTTTGACTTTCATATGATTTACTTAGTATCGTTGAATGCATTTGACAATCATTTGATTCAAAAAGCTATGTTTGAATTTGTTTGACTTTCACTTGATTCAATTAGCTTTTTAGAACTCATTTGACTTTCTTTGGATTCAAAAAGCTTTGTTTGAATGTGTTTGAATTTCACTTGATTTAAATTAGCTTTGTTTGAATGTGGTTAACTTTCATTTGATTTAATTAGCTTTGTTTGAATGTGGTTGACTTTCATTTGATTCAATTAGGTTTGTTAGAATGCCATTGACTTTCGTTTGATTTAATTAGGTTTGTTAGAATGCCATTGACTTTCATTTGATTTAATTAGCTTTGTTAGAATGCCATTGACTTTCATTTGATTCAATTAGCTTTGTTGAATGCATATGACTTTCATTTGATTCAAAAAGCTTTGTTTGAATGTGTTTGACTTTCATTTGATTCAATTAGCATCGTTGAACGAATTTGACAGTCATTTTATTCAAAAAGCTTTGTTTGAATTACTTAGACTTTCACTTAATTCAATTAGCTTTTTTGAATGCATTTAAGTTTTATTTGATTCAAAAAGCTTTGTTCGAATGTGTTTGACTTTCATTTAATTCAATTAGCTTTGTGGGAATGCACTTGACAATCACTTAATAAAAAAAGCTTTGTTTGAATGTGTTTGACTTTCACTTGATTAATTAGCTTTTTTGAATGCATTTAACTTTTATTTAATTAAAAAAGCTTTGTCCGAATGTGTTTGACTTTCATTTGATGCAATTAGCTTTGTTTGAATGTGTTTTACTTTCATTTGATTCAATAAGCTTTGTTGAATGCATTTAACTTTCATTTGATTTAAAAAGCTTTGTTTAAATGTGTTTGACTTTAACTTGATTTAATTACTTTTTTTTAATTGCATTTGACTTTCAGTTGATTCAAAAAGATTTGTTTGAATGTGCTTGACTTTCAGATGATTCAATTAGCATCGTTGAATGGATTTGACAATCATTTGATTCAAAAAGCTTTGTTTGACTTTCACTTGATTCAAATCGCTATTTTGAATGCATTTGAATTTCATTTGATTGAAAAAGCTTTGTTTGAATGTGTTTGATTTTCATTTGATTAAATTAGCTTTGTTTGAATGTGATTGACTTTCATTTGAATCAATTAGCTTTGTTTAATGCATTTGACTTTCATTTAATTCAAAAAAGCTTTGTTTGAATGTGTTTGACTTTAATTTGATTCAATTAGCTTTTTTTGAATGTGGTTGACTTTTAATTGATTCAATTTGATCTGTTGAATGCATTTGACTTTCATTTTATTCAAAAAGATTTGTTTGAATGTGTTTGACTTTCATATGATTTAATTAGTATCGTTGAATGCATTTGACAATCATTTGATTCAAAAAGCTATGTTTGAATTTGTTTGACTTTCACTTGATTCAATTAGCTTTTTTGAAATCATTTGACTTTCTTTTGATTCAAAAAGCTTTGTTTGAATGTGTTTGAGTTTCACTTGATTTAAATTAGCTTTGTTTGAATGTGGTTAACTTTCATTTGATTCAGTTAGCTTTGTTTGAATGTGGTTGACTTTCATTTGGTTCAATTAGGTTTGTTTGAATGTGGTTGACTTTCATTTGATTCAATTAGGTTTGTTAGAATGCCATTGACTTTCATTTGATTCAATTAGGTTTGTTAGAATGCCATTGATTTTCATTTGATTCAAAAAGCTTTGTTTGAATGTGTTTGACTCTCATTTAATTCAATTAGCATCGTTGAACGCATTTGACAGTCATTTGATTCAAAAAGCTTTGTTTGAATTACCTAGACTTTCACTTGATTCAATTAGCTTTTTTGAATGGATTTAACTTTCATTTGATTTAAAAAGCTTTGTTTAAATGTGTTTGACTTTCACTTGATTAATTAGCTTTTTTGAATGCATTTAACTTTTATTTAATTAAAAAAGCTTTGTCCGAATGTGTTTGACTTTCATTTAATGCAATTAGCTTTGTTTGAATGTGTTTTACTTTCATTTGATTCAATAAGCTTTGTTGAATGCATTTAACTTTCATTTGATTTAAAAAGCTTTGTTTAAATGTGTTTGACTTTCACTTGATTTAATTACTTTTTTTTAATTGCATTTGACTTTCAGTTGATTCAAAAAGATTTGTTTGAATGTGCTTGACTTTCAGATGATTCAATTAGCATCGTTGAATGGATTTGACAATCATTTGATTCAAAAAGCTTTGTTTGACTTTCACTTGATTCAAATCGCTATTTTGAATGCATTTGAATTTCATTTGATTGAAAAAGCTTTGTTTGAATGTTTTTGACTTTCATTTGATGCAATTAGCTTTGTTTGAATGGATTTGACAATCATTTGATTCAAAAAGCTTTGTTTGACTTTCACTTGATTCAAATCGCTATTTTGAATGCATTTGAATTTCATTTGATTAAAAAAGCTTTGTTTGAATGTGTTTGATTTTCATTTGATTAAATTAGCTTTGTTTGAATGTGATTGACTTTCATTTGAATCAATTAGCTTTGTTTAATACATTTGACTTTCATTTAATTCAAAAAGCTTTGTTTGAATGTGTTTGACTTTAATTTGATTCAATTAGCTTTGTTTGAATGTGGTTGACTTTTAATTGATTCAAATTGATCTGTTGAATGCATTTGACTTTCATTTGATTCAAAAAGATTTGTTTGAATGTGTTTGACTTTCATATGATTCAATTAGTATCGTTGAATGCATTTGACAATCATTTGATTCAAAAAGCTATGTTTGAATTTGTTTGACTTTCACTTGATTCAATTAGCTTTTTTTGAAATCATTTGACTTTCTTTTGATTCAAAAAGCTTTGTTTGAATGTGTTTGAATTTCACTTGATTTAAATTAGCTTTGTTTGAATGTGGTTAACTTTCATTTGATTCAATTAGCTTTGTTTGAATGTGGTTGACTTTTAATTGATTCAATTTGATCTGTTGAATGCATTTGACTTTCATTTGATTCAAAAAGATTTGTTTGAATGTGTTTGACTTTCATATGATTTAATTAGTATCGTTGAATGCATTTGACAATCATTTGATTCAAAAAGCTATGTTTGAATTTGTTTGACTTTCACTTGATTCAATTAGCTTTTTTGAAATCATTTGACTTTCTTTTGATTCAAAAAGCTTTGTTTGAATGTGTTTGAATTTCACTTGATTTAAATTAGCTTTGTTTGAATGTGGTTAACTTTCATTTGATTCAGTTAGCTTTGTTTGAATGTGGTTGACTTTCATTTGATTCAATTAGGTTTGTTTGAATGTGGTTGACTTTCATTTGATTCAATTAGGTTTGTTAGAATGCCATTGACTTTCATTTGATTCAATTAGGTTTGTTAGAATGCCATTGATTTTCATTTGATTCAAAAAGCTTTGTTTGAATGTGTTTGACTCTCATTTAATTCAATTAGCATCGTTGAACGCATTTGACAGTCATTTGATTCAAAAAGCTTTGTTTGAATTACCTAGACTTTCACTTGATTCAATTAGCTTTTTTGAATGGATTTAACTTTTATTTGATTTAAAAAGCTTTGTTTAAATGTGTTTGACTTTCACTTGATTAATTAGCTTTTTTGAATGCATTTAACTTTTATTTAATTAAAAAAGCTTTGTCCGAATGTGTTTGACTTTCATTTAATGCAATTAGCTTTGTTTGAATGTGTTTTACTTTCATTTGATTCAATAAGCTTTGTTGAATGCATTTAACTTTCATTTGATTTAAAAAGCTTTGTTTAAATGTGTTTGACTTTCACTTGATTTAATTACTTTTTTTTAATTGCATTTGACTTTCAGTTGATTCAAAAAGATTTGTTTGAATGTGCTTGACTTTCAGATGATTCAATTAGCATCGTTGAATGGATTTGACAATCATTTGATTCAAAAAGCTTTGTTTGACTTTCACTTGATTCAAATCGCTATTTTGAATGCATTTGAATTTCATTTGATTGAAAAAGCTTTGTTTGAATGTTTTTGACTTTCATTTGATGCAATTAGCTTTGTTTGAATGGATTTGACAATCATTTGATTCAAAAAGCTTTGTTTGACTTTCACTTGATTCAAATCGCTATTTTAAATGCATTTGAATTTCATTTGATTAAAAAAGCTTTGTTTGAATGTGTTTGATTTTCATTTGATTAAATTAGCTTTGTTTGAATGTGATTGACTTTCATTTGAATCAATTAGCTTTGTTTAATACATTTGACTTTCATTTAATTCAAAAAGCTTTGTTTGAATGTGTTTGACTTTAATTTGATTCAATTAGCTTTGTTTGAATGTGGTTCACTTTTAATTGATTCAAATTGATCTGTTGAATGCATTTGACTTTCATTTGATTCAAAAAGATTTGTTTGAATGTGTTTGACTTTCATATGATTCAATTAGTATCGTTGAATGCATTTGACAATCATTTGATTCAAAAAGCTATGTTTGAATTTGTTTGACTTTCACTTGATTCAATTAGCTTTTTTGAAATCATTTGACTTTCTTTTGATTCAAAAAGCTTTGTTTGAATGTGTTTGAATTTCACTTGATTTAAATTAGCTTTGTTTGAATGTGGTTAACTTTCATTTGATTCAATTAGCTTTGTTTGAATGTGGTTGACTTTCATTTGATTCAATTAGGTTTGTTTGAATGTGGTTGACTTTCATTTGATTAAATTAGGTTTGTTAGAATGCCATTGACTTTCATTTGATTAAATTAGGTTTGTTAGAATGCCATTGACTTTCATTTGATTCAATTAGGTTTGTTAGAATGCCATTGACTTTCATTTGATTCAAAAAGCTTTGTTTGAATGTGTTTGACTCTCATTTGATTCAATTAGCATCGTAGAACGCATTTGACAGTCATTTGATTCAAAAAGCTTTGTTTGAATTACCTAGACTTTCACTTGATTCAATTAGCTTTTTTGAATGGATTTAACTTTCATTTGATTTAAAAAGCTTTGTTTAAATGTGTTTGACTTTCACTTGATTTAATTACTTTTTTTTAATTGCATTTGACTTTCAGTTGATTCAAAAAGATTTGTTTGAATGTGCTTGACTTTCATATGATTCAATTAGCATCGTTGAATGGATTTGACAATCATTTGATTCAAAAAGCTTTGTTTGACTTTCACTTGATTCAAATCGCTATTTTGAATGCATTTGAATTTCATTTGATTGAAAAAGCTTTGTTTGAATGTGTTTGATTTTTATTTGATTAAATCAGCTTTGTTTGAATGTGATTGACTTTCATTTGAATCAATTAGCTATGTTTAATGCATTTGACTTTCATTTAATTCAAAAAGCTTTGTTTGAATGTGTTTGACTTTAATTTGATTCAAATAGCTTTGTTTGAATGATTTTGACTTTCACTTGATTTAAATACCTTTTTTGAATGCGTTTGACTTTCATCTGATTCAAATAGCATTTCTTGAATGTGTTTGACTTTCATTTGGTTCAAAATGCTTTGTTTAAATGTGTTTGACTTTCATTTGATTCAATTAGCTTTGCTTGAATGTGGTTAACTTTCAATTGAGTCAATTTGCTTTGTTGAATGCATTTGACTTTTATTTGATTCAAAAAGTTTTGATTGACTGTCATATGATTCAATTAGCCTCGTTGAATGCATTTGTCAATTATTTGAATAAAAAAGCTTTGTTTGAATTCTTTGGACTTTTACTTGATTCAATTAGCTTTTTTCAAAGCATTCGACTTTCATATGATTTAATTAGCTTTGTTTGAATGTTTTTGACTTTCATTTGATGCAAGTAGCTTTGTCTGAATGTGTTTGACTTTCGTTTGATTTAATTACCTTTTTTGAATGCATTTGACTTTCATTTGATTCAAATAGCATTGTTTGAATGTGTTTGACTTTCATTTGATTCAAATAGCTTTGTTTGAATGTGTTTGCCTTCTATTGGATTTAATTAGCTTTGTTTGAATGTGGTTGACTTTTCATTGATTCAATTTGATTTGTTGAATGCATTTGACTTTCATTTGATTCAAAAAGATTTGTTTGAATGTGTTTGACTTTCATATGATTCAATTAGTATCGTTTAATGCATTTGACAATCATTTGATTCAAAAAGCTATGTTTGAATTTGTTTGACTTTCACTTGATTCAATTAGTTTTTTTTGAACTCATTTGACTTTCCTTGGATTCAAAAAGCTTTGTTTGAATGTGTTTGAATTTAACTTGATTTAAATTAGCTTTGTTTGAATGTGGTTAACTTTCATTTGATTTAATTAGCTTTGTCTGAATGTGGTTGACTTTCATTTGATTCAATTAGGTTTGTTAGAATGCCATTGACTTTCGTTTGATTTAATTAATTTTGTTAGAATGCCATTGACTTTCATTTGATTCAATTAGCTTTGTTAGAATGCCATTGACTTTCATTTGATTCAATTAGCTCTGTTTAATGCATATGACTTTCATTTGATTCAAAAAGCTTTGTTTGAATGTGTTTGGCTTTCATTTGATTCAATTAGCATCGTTGAACGAATTTGACAGTCATTTTATTCAAAAAGCTTTGTTTCAATTACTTAGACTTTCACTTGATTCAATTGGCTTTTTTGAATGCATTTAACTTTTATTTGATTCAAAAAGCTTTGTTCGAATGTGTTTGACTTTCATTTGATTGAATTAGCTTTGTGGGAATGCACTTGACAATCACTTAACTAAAAAAGCTTTGTTTGAATGTGTTTGACTCTCACTTGATTAAATTAGCTTTTTTGAATGCATTTAACTTTCATTTAATTAAAAAAGCTTTGTCCGAATGTGTTTGACTTTCATTTGATGCAATTAGCTTTGTTTTAATGTGTTTTACTTTCATTTAATTCAATAAGCTTTGTTGAATGCATGTAACTTTCATTTGATTTAAAAAGCTTTGTTTAAATGTGTTTGACTTTCACTTGATTTAATTACTTTTTTTTAATTGCATTTGACTTTCAGTTGATTCAAAAAGATTTGTTTGAATGTGCTTGACTTTCATATGATTCAATTAGCATCGTTGAATGGATTTGACAATCATTTGATTCAAAAAGCTTTGTTTGACTTTCACTTGATTCAAATCGCTATTTTGAATGCATTTGAATTTCATTTGATTGAAAAAGCTTTGTTTGAATGTGTTTGATTTTTATTTGATTAAATCAGCTTTGTTTGAATGTGATTGACTTTCATTTGAATCAATTAGCTTTGTTTAATGCATTTGACTTTCATTTAATTCAAAAAGCTTTGTTTGAATGTGTTTGACTTTAATTTGATTCAAATAGCTTTGTTTGAATGATTTTGACTTTCACTTGATTTAAATACCTTTTTTGAATGCGTTTGACTTTCATCTGATTCAAATAGCATTTCTTGAATGTGTTTGACTTTCATTTGGTTCAAAATGCTTTGTTTAAATGTGTTTGACTTTCATTTGATTCAATTAGCTTTGCTTGAATGTGGTTAACTTTCAATTGAGTCAATTTGCTTTGTTGAATGGATTTGACTTTTATTTGATTCAAAAAGTTTTGATTGACTGTCATATGATTCAATTAGCCTCGTTGAATGCATTTGTCAATTATTTGAATAAAAAAGCTTTGTTTGAATTCTTTGGACTTTTACTTGATTCAATTAGCTTTTTTCAAAGCATTCGACTTTCATATGATTTAATTAGCTTTGTTTGAATGTTTTTGACTTTCATTTGATACAAGTAGCTTTGTCTGAATGTGTTTGACTTTCGTTTGATTTAATTACCTTTTTTGAATGCATTTGACTTTCATTTGATTCAGATAGCATTGTTTGAATGTGTTTGACTTTCATTTGATTCAAATAGCTTTGTTTGAATGGGTTTGCCTTCTATTGGATTTAATTAGCTTTGTTTGAATGTGGTTGACTTTTCATTGATTCAATTTGATTTGTTGAATGCATTTGACTTTCATTTGATTCAAAAAGATTTGTTTGAATGTGTTTGACTTTCATATGATTCAATTAGTATCGTTTCATGCATTTGACAATCATTTGATTCAAAAAGCTATGTTTGAATTTGTTTGACTTTCACTTGATTCAATTAGTTTTTTTTTGAACTCATTTGACTTTCTTTGGATTCAAAAAGCTTTGTTTGAATGTGTTTGAATTTAACTTGATTTAAATTAGCTTTGTTTGAATGTGGTTAACTTTCATTTGATTTAATTAGCTTTGTCTGAATGTGGTTGACTTTCATTTGATTCAATTAGGTTTGTTAGAATGCCATTGACTTTCGTTTGATTTAATTAATTTTGTTAGAATGCCATTGACTTTCATTTGATTCAATTAGCTTTGTTAGAATGCCATTTGATTAGGGGATTTTTATCCACCAAGCGCCGTTTGACAAGTGGACCAACCAGGTTCCGCCACGCGTCCTCCACGGACCACTTAAGACACGCCACGTGTCCACCCATGCCAAATGGGACAACCGGCCATCAAGGCCCATTTCAGTCTAGAAGCCCGATCGGCCCTAGGTTTACCTTAAACCTAGAGAGTTGCACGCTTCCCAAGGCTATAAATACTCGATTAATCCTCATTAATCAAGGGACCGAATACATTACGGAACACACTAATAACCGGCTGATCTCGCTAGCAAAGCAGATTACCTACATTAAATACTCTCACCTAGAGAGACCTTATTACTTTGATTTCTGTATTAATTACTCCTTAATCAGGTACTAACTTGACCGTTGGAGGCGGAGCTCTCAGGAGTCTCCGTTATTTTGCAGGTACAGGCGTCCGGTTCCAGTCTCGGAATTGTAGCTCTCCCGCAGGACATCAGAAAACCCCGAAACATTTGGCGCCGTCTGTGGGGAGAGTACTTCAGAGATGGCATCCAAGTCTGTACCGACCCCAGAAGAGAGGCGTCCCCTAGACGACCCTCAAGTTCAGTCGGACCATGATACCGAAAGTGAATTTGAAGTTGAAACTCATACAGCTCCAGACGGGACCCTAAGGGCCCGCCGTACCCGTCATACTGAAATAAGGGAACGGGAGTATCTTCAAACAGGAAGCGAGCCAGCAGGCGCACCGCTTGCTCGGCAACAGCCGACTGATGGGTCTGCTCCGATCACAAGGAACGAACTCATGACCTTCATGAGGGGATTCAAGGGAGAGATCCAAGAGTTGATCAATAAAAAACCGCCTGCTTCAGTCAAAGAGCAGGCGGCCAAAAAACCTTCCACTTCACTGAAGAGGAAGCCAGTTCAAGGGCGAGAGGCGACTCCCCATCCTAAATCTAAGAAGCGGGAGCCGTCTGCTCTTGATTTCACAAAACTCCGTTATCCTACGGGAAATAGGAAACCGGTTCGTCATATTCAGGCGGACGGGTCAAGGCAAACGTTCACAGATGCTCGGCACCTGCTAGAGCAGAAGAAGAGTGACCGATTATCAGAGTCGGCTTCTACTTCAAATTTTCAGGACAGTTTGCGAAATGCCTCGATGAGGCCAACTCAGTCGTACCATGAGAGTCAGTCAGGCGGCACCTCCCGACAGTCTGGCTTTCATAGTGCGCAGGCGGTACCAAATTTGCCATTTGTGCCGCAACAACAATATTTTATGCAGCCACCTCCATTTGGTGGACCTGCAGCAAAAAACGTCCAACCTATGGACTGGCAGCTACGGCTGCTTAGACTTGGTGAACAGCCGTCGGCCTTCTCCAAGGAAATTACTGAAGCCGCTCAGCCGGCCAAAGTAAAAAATGTTTTAGTAGGCGCCTATGATGGCACTACTAACCCGGAAGACCATCTGATGGCATTCACCAACCTGATGTACCTTCAAGGGTTGGATGATCCCACTTGGTGCAAGTGTTTCCCAGCAACTCTCAAGGGAATTGCACAGCAATGGTTCGGCAACCTGCCGACTGGTTGTGTAAACAGTTTCAGGACGCTTGCTTACTTATTTGCCTCCAACTTTGCAATGAACATCCCTGCGAAGAAAACGACCCTTGATTTGGGAACAATTCAGCAGGGTGAAAAGGAGGGGCTTCGTTCCTACATCAGGCGGTTCAACCTGATGAGAATACAGATTCAAGGGTTACCGGATGAGGTAGCTTATACTGACTTTTTTAGAGGTCTCAAAGACGGGTCTACCTTCAAATTTGATTTAGTTCGAAAAAGGGTGGCGACTCTTCAAGAGGCCTTGATTGAAGCAGAAGCCTATATACAGGCGACTGATCTGTGTACAATGAAACAGTCGGACGGGAAGAGGTTCGACAATAGAGAAGGACGACAGAAACAGTCGTCCAACAAAGATGAAAAAAGAAAAGGGGTCTGGGCGGCTGATTCCTCTAAACAGCCGGCCAAGAAGAAAAAGGAATTCAAACCATACTCCCCAAAGTATGTGTTTAACAAGGATAACCAGTTTATCCTAAAAGAAATAAAGGGACGGCTCTCAATTGAGAAACCGCTCCCCATGAAGGGTTCTGCGAGCAACCGGAACCAAGACAAAATCTGTGCTTATCATGATGACATTGGTCATCACACCAACGACTGCATTAGTCTCATGCGGTACCTAGACCGCTTGGCTGATCAAGGTGATCTTGACACTTATGTCAAGAAATCTACGGGGAATACTTCCTCAAAAAAGCAGTCGGCCAAAAAGAATCAACAGGCCGACAGTTCCGATACAGATGATGCAGTCGTCTACACCATTGCAGGCGGCTTCTCAGGAGGCGGCCCCACTATTAGGGGCAACAAAGATAATATAAGGCGGTTAGATGTAAATTCCGTTCACCAAGAACGACCGTCCAAATATACATTTCCTGAGATTGTCATCACTGAAGAGGATCTAGGAGGAATAAGGGGGCCGCATGACGACCCTCTCGTTATTGAATGTAAAGTGGCCAACCAGAGAGTTGGTCGAATCCTCATAGATACTGGGAGCTCTTCAGATCTCATCAGCAGCAAATGTCTGTCAAAACTGAAATATCAGACGGACTGCATACATCCGGCCTCCCACCCTTTAATAGGGTTTGGAGGAGGAGTCGTCCACCCACTGGGACGAGTTGATCTACCCGTCCGCCTGGGCGAAAAAGGGGAAGGACGACACATGGTAGTCCGATTCCTAGTTGTAGAGGAACTCTCTGCCTACAACATGATTCTGGGTCGCCCAACCCTGAATAGTGCCAAGGCTGTTATAATCCCGTCACTTATGCTGCTTAAGTTTGAAAGGGACAATGGAACAGTCGGCTCCCTAAGGGGAGATCAGAGGATGGCCCGAGAGTGCTATCTCTCGGATGTCAAACCCACTGCTAAGGCCACTGGGTCAAGTGGAGAAAAAACAGACCTTGACAATGTCAAGGAAAGTGCGCCTGTTCAAGAAACAGGCGACAGAAAAAGAAAGGCGTCCCAGACAGAGTCCGCCAGAAAGGCAAGAAAATAGCAATCATTGGCAGAGGACCGGCCGGATGAGTTCCGCCCTCAGCCGGCTGGTGAGCATACGGACCTGATATTAGACGACTCCCGCCCTGACCGAACAGTCAAAGTTGGGACGACTGCTCTGAGAAACCTTGGTGCTGACTTTCACAACCTGTTGAAAGAATACAAGGACATCTTTGCATTTGAAGTCCATGAAATGCCAGGCATTAGTCCTGATCTGGCAGTACACAAACTCGCTGTGGATCCGAAAAAGAAGCCGGTACGGCAAAAGAAGCGGAACCATGGTGAAGAAAGAGGTCAGGCGGCCGCCGCCGAAGTCAAAAAATTACTTGATGCAGGGTTCATTCGGCAATGTTACTTCCCAGATTGGGTTGCAAATGTGGTACTTGTTAAAAAGCCGAATGGCACCTGGCGAATGTGTGTAGACTACACAGACTTGAACAAGGCGTGCCCCAAAGACAGTTACCCTCTGCCCAAAATTGATAACATGGTCGACTCAACAGCCGGCCATGCCTTGATGAGTTTTATGGACGCCTATTCTGGTTTTCATCAAATTCCTTTGTGGAAGAAAGATCAGGAGAAGACGGCCTTCGTCACTGATCAGGGATTATACTGTTATACGGTCATGCCGTTTGGTCTTAAGAATGCCCCGGCTACATTCCAACGAATGATAAACACAGTGTTCTTTGATCAGATTGGGAGAAACGTCGAGGCATACATTGATGATATGATTGTTAAGACTAAACTTCAGAAAGATCATCTGACGGACCTCCGAGAAACTTTCGCCACACTCAGGCGGCACCATGTCATGCTCAATCCCAAGAAATGTGTATTTGGAGTTGAGTCTGGGAAATTTCTCGGATTCCTTATCAACCAGAGAGGAATAGAGGCGAACCCTGAGAGGTTCAGAAGTTAACAGGTTGTCTGGCGGCCTTGGGAAGATTTCTAAGCCGATCAGGCGACAAATGCCTATACTTTTTCCAGGCAATTAAGAAAAAGGCAAGGTTTGAATGGGGGCCGGATGCTGAGGCCGCCTTCCAGAAATTAAAGGTTCACTTGCATTCCTTGCCAAGGCTGGTCAGCCCTTTGCCCAAAGAAAATCTCTACATGTACCTGGCCGTCTCTGATCATGCGTTAAGCGCGGTGCTCCTTGCTGAAAGGGACGGCTGTCAACTTCCGGTCTACTTTGTCAGTCACGTACTGAAAAATGCCGAGTTGAGGTATCCCCTAGTGGAGAAATTTGGTCTTGCACTCTTCATGGCTGTTAAAAAATTGAAGCCCTACTTTCTGGCACATGCAGTCGTCGTGTATACCGACCAACCGATCAAACGGCTCCTTACCACCATGGAGTCCTCCGGACGAATGATCAAATGGGCCATAGAAATGCAGAGTCTCGAAGTTACTTTCGAGCCTAGAAAAGCAGTGAAGGGGCAAGCCTTTGCTGACTTTATTGTAGAGATGACTCGTCCTCCTGACTCTCAAGTTCCAGACCAAGTCTGGAAGGTATATGTGGACGGAAGCTCTACTTCAAACGGTTGTGGAGCAGGCGTCGTATGTCAATCTCCAGAGGGCGACAGGTTCGAGTATGCTCTACGCTTCAGTTTCCAGGCTTCAAACAATGAGGCAGAATATGAAGCTTTACTAGCCGGGATCCGCATGTGTAAGGCGGCCGGGGCAAGGAAAATAGACGCCTGTTCTGATTCACAACTGATAGTGAGTCAGTACAATGGCGAATACGAAGCAACACATCCGGCCATGATCAAATATTTACAGGCGGTCCGACAAGCAGTCGGCTCCCTTGAGGATTTCCATCTGATCCAAGTACCGAGATCAGAAAACAACCAGGCAGATGCACTCTCGAAATTAGCATCATCCGCCTCCTCCGATACTCCTCGAACTGTGTTTTGGGAAGTAATGGAGAAGAGAAGCATCGAGGAAAATCCTATTGGAATTCTAGACAGAAGCTCAACCTGGATGGATTCAATCAGGGCATATCTGACAAACGGTACACTGCCGGATGATCCTCAACAGGCGGCATCACTGAAAAAACGAGCCTCCTGTTTTGAAATGATACAGGGGGAACTGCACAAGAGGGGGCACCTTCAACCCTTCTTAAAGTGTGTTACTCCTGAAAAGGGACGAGAGATACTAGATGATCTTCACTCTGGTTTCTGTGCTTCCCATATAGGTGGTAGGATGCTTGCTCAAAGGGCAAGGCGGCAGGGCTACTTTTGGCCTACTTTGGAAGCAGATGCAATGGAGATGGTGAAAAAATGTGACAAGTGCCAAAGGTTTGGCAAATTAATTCACCGTCCGGCTACTGACCTCACTACCATTCACAGCCCACTACCGTTTGCTAAGTGGGGCATGGACATTCTGGGTCCATATACGCCTGCTACAGGCGGCAGAAGGTATATACTTGTTGCCGTTGACTACTTCACTAAATGGGTAGAGGCGGAGGCTGTAAAGGGAATCAAGACGAAAGATGTAATTTCATTCATTTGGAAAAACGTCATCACTCGGTTCGGGGTTCCCATGTCTATGGTTTTTGATAATGGTCCCCAATTTGAGACGCCTGTTCTCAAAAGCTGGTTGGGAGACCAAGGAATTGGACATTACTTTGCATCTGTCGGCCGTCCACAAGCAAACGGCCAGGTAGAAGCCTTTAATAAAATCATCTCAGACGGTCTCAAGAAAAAAATTGAACGAGCAGGCGGCCTATGGGCAGATGAACTACCACATGTTCTTTGGGCCATTAGGACGACTGAAAAAGGGGCGACTGGAGAAACTCCATTCCTCCTAACTTATGGTGCAGAAGCTGTTCTTCCAATAGAACACCACGAGCCGACTCTTCGAGTAATGCTATATGACGAAGAGGCAAACTGGGAAGCTATGCGCCTGGCATTAGACTCACTTCCTGAAAAGAGGGGCAATGCTGTTTTGCGCCATGAAATCTACCGCCTGAGAATGACTAGATCATACAACAAAAAAGTGCACAGGCGTCCACTCAAAGTAGGGGACTTTGTACTTAGAAAAATGGAAGCAGTTGGTAGGGCTAACGAGTCTGGCAAACTAACTCCCAACTGGGAAGGACCCTACCGAATCTATGCGGAAGTCAGGGACGGTACCTACCGTCTGGAAACACCAGACGGACAACCGTTGCCTCGAACTTGGAATGTAGATAACCTTAAGAAATATTTCTTTTGAATGATGTAAAGTAAAGAGCTACTTAAAAAAGTTGGCACTTACTATCCAATTTTGTATTACGAGGGGCATGCCGTCTGTACCTTTACAGTCGGCTACTCTCCATTGAGTTTCACTCTTTATCTTTACAGGGGCATGCCGTCTGTTCCATTACAGTCGGCTACTCTCCCTCGAGTATTTTACTCACAATACTTAGCTAAAAAGTTTAGGGCCTGGCCGATCCTGTAACTAACAGGCGGCTACCCTTCTTTTACTTAGCACATACGTTCACCAAGAACATACCAAGGCCACTGGCCGAATGATCAGACCAGGCGCCTAGTCAACTGATCTAACTTTTAAAAAACTAATCCGACCTGTCCCAACATTATAGCAGGCGTCCGGCGGCATCCATTCGGATGAAATTCGTCGCAGAGAGCAGCTCCCTTTTGGGTGGAACATTGTTCTATAAACTAATTACACGGCACCTATACGACTGTCCCAAAGGGCAACCACGTAGCCGTTTTTGAGACAAGGATAACTCTATCACTAACCAAACCAGTGGTAGCAGTTGACATCTGAGTCAGATGACCGCCTGTATTACTTGGGATAAATGCAGGGGGTACCTATTGAGTTAATAGCCAACAAACATTGGCGAATCAAGGGGTCTAGCCGGCCTACGCCGCCTGGTACCTCTACTTCTCAAACAAAAGTGACGGCGACTGAGTAACTCCAAAGTTAACTCATAGTCACTCCTTCAAATTTGGTACGGAACCTAAAAAGTTTGAGTCGTCCGCCTGTTTTATACAAACAAGGGCACTCGAACCCCTATTCCTACTGGATAACCTATTGAGTAAATAGCCAACAAACATTGGTAAATCAAGGGGTCTAGCCGGCCTACGCCGCCTGATACCTTTACTACTCAATCAAGATTGTGACGAAGACTAAGTAACTCCTATGTTAACTTAATAGTCACTCAAACTTAGTACTGAGCCTAAAAGGTACGAGTCGTCCACTTGTTTTTAATAAACAAAGGCTCTCAACCAATACTCTTGCTAGGTTAACAAATAACAAATTAGAGGCCAACATTGGCAATAAAGGGAAACAACCGGTACCCGCCGCTTGTTTTCCTACTTAAATTCCTTGGCTACTTGGTAATTCTATTTACTTGGTCAAATTGAATAAAGAGTTCGAATACCGATTGATTAAATGGCCGACTGATCATCTATCCTGGAAACAGACAACCAGTCGTCCAGGGGCATAGGCGGCATACTTACTATTTGTACCTGTCTTAACGTTCGGCCATACACAACAGTCTGTCTAGTGAGCAAATTTCAAATACTTAGACAAATTTGAACAAAAACAAAAAATTTGATTAAAATGAGCCGGCCATAAAAGACCAGCAGAATATTCAAAACCCCGGCCCCCTGGCCGGGTAATTACAAAGCAAACGGCACGCAGGCCGTGAAAAGAAAAAATATACTTAAAGCTTAAGAAGGGGGCAGTTCAGTATCAGCAGCAGCCGCCTGGTCAGCACTCTTCTTGCTGGACTCGGCCTTCGCTGCATCATCTTTTGATGCCTTTCCCCCAAGTGGCACAAGCGCCACAACAGGCTCTTCCTCCTCCAACGCAACGTCCATCGCCTCTTCTTCAGCAGCCGCCAGGATCTGTTGATTATATATTTCCGAACACTGGCGGTACGTTCTTTCCCATGAGGCAAAGTCGGCACTGGGGAACAGTCGTTCCCAGGTCATGCGTTGGATTTGGGCGGAGTCTTCCACCATCTCCCGGACGAGCTCTTGTTTCTCTTGCTCGGCCTTGTCCGAGAGCTCTTGGGTAAGACTCTTCTCCTGGTTCACCAGGCGTTCTTTTACGTTAGCCAAAGATTTCTCCATGGCTTCGTAAGAGTGCATTTTCTGACGAAGGGGCTTCAGCTCGGCTTTAAGTTTGGTGACGGTCCCCTCCAGCTCGTCAACCTTCTTTTGGGCCGCCTCTAGCTGAGCCCGAACAGCGGCGGTCGCCTGCGCCTGATAATAAAGAAGATCAATGGTCAGTACTTCATTTTGGGCAATTTGAAACATTGCTTTATCACAGCTGGAGGCGGCCATAGCCTTTGCGGCCTTTACCTCTTTGTTTTTCCGATCAATCGGCTTGCGAAGGCTGTTGACTCGGAGCAGGGCCTAAGTACAAAGAAAAACAGGCGTCAGTTTCCAATCAAAAGGGTTAACAGGCGTCCTGGAACTTCAAAAGGGTATACCTCAGCTAGGATCCCCGAAATTCCATCGAGGTCAAGGGTGCCGGCACCCTTGACCGCCTCCCTGTCAGAGGGAGGAACTACTTTAACCATTGACTTGGCTACCTCAACCAAGTCAAGTCCCTGGGGGCCGGCTGCATTAAGCAGAAGGAAAAACAAGTTAGACCTAATCAAGAAGGAAGCAAGAGTGAGTTTTTACAAGCAAGTGTCCATACATCTAGGCGGCCCCGCCTGGGTTTTTGAAGAAGTGGCCGGCTGCTTCTCAGCCGCCACTGTTTTCCTGGAAGACCCAGGAGAGCTTGCAACAGTCGTTCTCCGGGCCTTGGGGTCCGGCTGTTGCGAGGAAGAAGCCCTTGGAGTGCCAGACTGAACACAAAAAGAGTTAGTATATGCATAATACAACTTAAAGGGGAAGAGTTTTCAAAGCTTACCAAGGGTGCCTCCTTGCTGGGGGAGTCGGCGTACGACTGCTTCATTAGCGAAACCCGCAGCATGGCCGCCGCAGTCTTAGATGCTGTTATTTTACTCATGGCGTCGGCTGAAAGAAATAAACAGCAAAGTTAGTAAGAATCCCAAGTAAACAAGGCGTGAGAAAACAGAGTATTCGTCAGGCCGGCTACCTCTAGAGCACCGACTGCCGAGGCCACAGGCGGCCAAGAAGTACTCATCATAGAGCCACTTGAAGCTCGGGACGCAGTGTAGGGGTACTTGCTCTCGTACCCCTGAAGTAGAGTTCACCCTAGTCTCTACTTTGAAGAGTCCTTTGTCTAGGATCTCTCTTTTAGCCTTTGGGGGAACAGGCGGCATGCTGCGGCCGCCTGCAAGAAGAGGCGGATCTCTGTTCCACTTGTTAAAACGTTTGTTCAGCTCCGTGTCTGAACTCTCGATAATAAGGAAGGTGTTCCGCCAATCCTTCCATTTGTTTGCCTTACCTCTCGTCATGAGGTAACCCCTGTGGCTTGTTAGTTGATACCAGCCGGTACCTCCCGACTTAGGGGTCCGGCTGAGATAGTTCATGTGGGCGAAAGCCTCAAAACTTGGCTCCACCCCGTTCAGTTCGCACCCGGCCACATAGCCGAGTACGTTTACCCAAGAGTTGGGGGCTAACTGCCATAACCCCAGATCATACCCATCTAAAATCCGCTGAACAGCCGGATGTAATGGGAAGCGCAGACCAGCTTTGATGGCCGCCACATAGCAGCCAAAACAGCCGTCACCATAGCTGGTACCAGCCGGCCAGACGACAGTATCTTCTGGATCCGGCACAAACAGTAAATACTCCGGGCCCATTTTGTGGTTAGCAATAAAGCTCGCCACGTTGTCTCGCATGGTTGCAATCCGGCCCCGGGGCACCCTGCAGTAGTAGGGGGTGTTTTCCTCTCTGTAAGAGGCGGACGGCTCTGCCCAATTATCCCCCTTCTCCACTGCATGGGAACTTCTCGCCTCTTGTAGGCGGTTATGTTTTTCTTCTGAGTCAGAAGAACTATGGTCAGAAGAACTATGGTCAGAAGAGCTGGAATCGGACTCGTCCCCTGACGAGTCCGAAGAGGACGACGCCTCCCCTCTCCTAGAGGGGCCCGCCTCCTCTCCCTTAGAAGGAGCAGAAGGTAAATTAGACATGTCCACGGTTAGATGAGAAGGGAACACCTTGGTCCCTCTCTCAGAACTGTCAGCTTGACAGTCGCCTCGTTCCACATCTGGCGCCTGGTCAGATGTTTCGCTAAGGAGTACCCTTTGGGAGGAGCCGTCTGAGTTTGATATTCTAGCAGTCTTTTTTGTTCTGGCCATCACGTTCTGCATAGACACAGATTCAGTCGGACTTTGTATAAAGGGCAAAGATGGGTCCAGAAAAGGGCAGGCGGCACTCCTAGTCCTAGATTCAGCCGTCCCCGGTGACCGGCTGATCACTAACTTAGGGCGTGTCGTGTGCTTCCATGGTGCCATTTCAAAAAATAAAAAGAAAATTAAGAGTAAGAGAACTGAGTTACCTGAACGGATGACAGTTGATGAAGTCCTGAAAGTTCGGGTCAGTCGGCTTGTCAGAACAGGCGGTAGGCAGAAAATGTCCGAAAATGTCAGAGCAAGTTCAGGGGTCCGAATGTTCTCGCAAAAATTCTCAAATGTGAAAATGACCGAAGTCAGCACTTCCTTTTATAGGCAAAATGAGAAGGCGAAGGGTCGCTTCCGAATTCAAATTTGGGCGGGAGGATCTCCCGGCCGTCTGCAAGGTGACACCTGTAACGGGCCGTCGCCTGTCACCGTGCGACACCTGTCACAGGCGACACGTGACCAGTCGCGTGCCACCTGTGAGGGGCAAATGATTAGGGGATTTTTATCCACCAAGCGCCGTTTGACAAGTGGACCAACCAGGTTCCGCCACGCGTCCTCCACGGACCACTTAAGACACGCCACGTGTCCACCCATGCCAAATGGGACAACCGGCCATCAAGGCCCATTTCAGTCTAGAAGCCCGATCGGCCCTAGGTTTACCTTAAACCTAGAGAGTTGCACGCTTCCCAAGGCTATAAATACTCGATTAATCCTCATTAATCAAGGGACCGAATACATTACGGAACACACTAATAACCGGCTGATCTCGCTAGCAAAGCAGATTACCTACATTAAATACTCTCACCTAGAGAGACCTTATTACTTTGATTTCTGTATTAATTACTCCTTAATCAGGTACTAACTTGACCGTTGGAGGCGGAGCTCTCAGGAGTCTCCGTTATTTTGCAGGTACAGGCGTCCGGTTCCAGTCTCGGAATTGTAGCTCTCCCGCAGGACATCAGAAAACCCCGAAACACCATTGACTTTCATTTGATTCAATTAGCTCTGTTTAATGCATATGACTTTCATTTGATTCAAAAAGCTTTGTTTGAATGTGTTTGGCTTTCATTTGATTCAATTAGCATCGTTGAACGAATTTGACAGTCATTTTATTCAAAAAGCTTTGTTTGAATTACTTAGACTTTCACTTGATTCAATTGGCTTTTTTGAATGCATTTAACTTTTATTTGATTCAAAAAGCTTTGTTCGAATGTGTTTGACTTTCATTTGATTGAATTAGCTTTGTGGGAATGCACTTGACAATCACTTAACTAAAAAAGCTTTGTTTGAATGTGTTTGACTCTCACTTGATTAAATTAGCTTTTTTGAATGCATTTAACTTTTATTTAATTAAAAAAGTTTTGTCCGAATGTATTTGACTTTCATTTGATGCAATTAGCTTTGTTTGAATGTGTTTTACTTTCATTTGATTCAATAAGCTTTGTTGAATGCATTTAACTTTCATTTGATTTAAAAAGCTTTGTTTAAATGTGTTTGACTTTCACTTGATTTAATTACTTTTTTTTAATTGCATTTGACTTTCAGTTGATTCAAAAAGATTTGTTTGAATGTGCTTGACTTTCAGATGATTCAATTAGCATCGTTGAATGGATTTGACAATCATTTGATTCAAAAAGCTTTGTTTGACTTTCACTTGATTCAAATCGCTATTTTGAATGCATTTGAATTTCATTTGATTGAAAAAGCTTTCTTTGAATGTGTTTGATTTTTATTTAATTAAATTAGCTTTGTTTGAATGTGATTGACTTTCATTTGAATCAATTAGCTTTGTTTAATGCATTTGACTTTCATTTAATTCAAAAAGCTTTGTTTGAATGTGTTTGACTTTAATTTGATTCAAATAGCTTTGTTTGAATGATTTTGACTTTCACTTGATTTAAATACCTTTTTTGAATGCGTTTGACTTTCATTTGATTCAAATAGCATTTCTTGAATGTGTTTGACTTTCATTTGGTTCAAATAGCTTTGTTTAAATGTGTTTGACTTTCATTTGATTCAATTAGCTTTGCTTGAATGTGGTTAACTTTCAATTGAGTCAATTTGCTTTGTTGAATTCATTTTACTTTCAATTGATTCAAAAAGTTTTGTTCGACTGTCATATGATTCAATTAGCCTCGTTGAATGCATTTGACAATCATTTGATTCAAAAAGCTTTGTTTGAATTCTTTGGACTTTTACTTGATTCAATTAGCTTTTTTGAAAGCATTTGACTTTCATATGATTTAATTAGCTTTGTTTGAATGTTTTTGACTTTCATTTGATGCAATTAGCTTTGTCTGAATGTGTTTGACTTTCGTTTGATTTAATTATCTTTTTTGAATGCATTTGACTTTCATTTGATTCAGATAGCATTGTTTGAATGTGTTTGACTTTCATTTGATTCAAATAGCTTTGTTTGAATGTGTTTGCCTTCCATTGGATTTAATTAGCTTTGTTTGAATGTGGTTGACTTTTAATTGATTCAATTTGATCTGTTGAATGCATTTGACTTTCATTTGATTCAAAAAGATTTGTTTGAATGTGTTTGACTTTCATATGATTCAATTAGTATCGTTGAATGCATTTGACAATCATTTGATTCAAAAAGCTATGTTTGAATTTGTTTGACTTTCACTTGATTCAATTAGCTTTTTTGAACTCATTTGTCTTTCTTTGGATTCAAAAAGCTTTGTTTGAATGTGTTTGAATTTCACTTGATTTAAATTAGCTTTGTTTGAATGTGGTTAACTTTCATTTGATTTAATTAGCTTTGTCTGAATGTGGTTGACTTTCATTTGATTCAATTAGGTTTGTTAGAATGCCATTGACTTTCGTTTGATTTAATTAAGTTTGTTAGAATGCCATTGACTTTCATTTGATTCAATTATCTTTGTTAGAATGCCATTGACTTTCATTTGATTCAATTAGCATCGTTGAATGGATTTGACAATCATTTGATTCAAAAAGCTTTGTTTGACTTTCACTTGATTCAAATCGCTATTTTGAATGCATTTGAATTTCATTTGATTGAAAAAGCTTTCTTTGAATGTGTTTGATTTTTATTTAATTAAATTTGCTTTGTTTGAATGTGATTGACTTTCATTTGAATCAATTAGCTTTGTTTAATGCATTTGACTTTCATTTAATTCAAAAAGCTTTGTTTGAATGTGTTTGACTTTAATTTGATTCAAATAGCTTTGTTTGAATGATTTTGACTTTCACTTGATTTAAATACCTTTTTTGAATGCGTTTGACTTTCATTTGATTCAAATAGCATTTCTTGAATGTGTTTGACTTTCATTTGGTTCAAATAGCTTTGTTTAAATGTGTTTGACTTTCATTTGATTCAATTAGCTTTGCTTGAATGTGGTTAACTTTCAATTGAGTCAATTTGCTTTGTTGAATTCATTTTACTTTCAATTGATTCAAAAAGTTTTGTTTGACTGTCATATGATTCAATTAGCCTCGTTGAATGCATATGACAATCATTTGATTCAAAAAGCTTTGTTTGAATTCTTTGGACTTTTACTTGATTCAATTAGCATTTTAAAGCATTTGACTTTCATATGATTTAATTAGCTTTGTTTGAATGGTTTTGACTTTCATTTGATGCAATTAGCTTTGTCTGAATGTGTTTGACTTTTGTTTGATTTAATTATCTTTTTTGAATGCATTTGACTTTCATTTGATTCAGATAGCATTATTTGAATGTGTTTGACTTTCATTTGATTCAAATAGCTTTGTTTGAATGTGTTTGCCTTCCATTGGATTTAATTAGCTTTGTTTGAATGTGGTTGACTTTTAATTGATTCAATTTGATCTGTTGAATGCATTTGACTTTCATTTGATTCAAAAAGATTTGTTTGAATGTGTTTGACTTTCATATGATTCAATTAGTATCGTTTGAATGCATTTGACAATCATTTGATTCAAAAAGCTATGTTTGAATTTGTTTGACTTTCACTTGATTCAATTAGCTTTTTTGAAATCATTTGACTTTCTTTTGATTCAAAAAGCTTTGTTTGAATGTGTTTGATTTTCACTTGATTTAATATGCTTTGTTTGAATGTGGTTAACTTTCATTTGATTCAATTAGCTTTGTTTGAATGTGGTTGACTTTCATTTGATTCAATTAGGTTTGTTAGAATGCCATTGACTTTCGTTTGATTTAATTAGGTTTGTTAGAATGCCATTGACTTTCATTTGATTCAATTAGCTTTGTTGAATGCATATGACTTTCATTTGATTCAAAAAGCTTTGTTTCAATGTGTTTGACACTCATTTGATTCAATTAGCATCGTTCAACGCATTTGACAGTCATTTGATTCAAAAAGCTTTGTTTGAATTACCTAGACTTTCACTTGATTCAATTAGCTTTTTTGAATGGATTTAACTTTCATTTGATTTAAAAAGCTTTGTTTAAATGTGTTTGACTTTCACTTGATTTAATTACTTTTTTTAATTGCATTTGACTTTCAGTTGATTCAAAAAGATTTGTTTGAATGTGCTTGACTTTCATATGAATCAATTAACATCGTTGAACGGATTTGACAATCATTTGATTCAAAAAGCTTTGTTTGACTTTCACTTGATTCAAATCGCTATTTTGAATGCATTTGAATTTCATTTGATTGAAAAAGCTTTGTTTGAATGTGTTTGATTTTTATTTGATTAAATTAGCTTTGTTTGAATGTGATTGACTTTCATTTGAATCAATTAGCTTTGTTTAATGCATTTGACTTTCATTTAATTCAAAAAGCTTTGTTTGAATGTGTTTGACTTTAATTTGATTCAAATAGCTTTGTTTGAATGATTTTGACTTTCACTTGATTTAAATACCTTTTTTGAATGCGTTTGACTTTCATCTGATTCAAATAGCATTTCTTGAATGTGTTTGACTTTCATTTGGTTCAAATAACTTTGTTTAAATGTGTTTGACTTTCATTTGATTCAATTAGCTTTGCTTGAATGTGGTTAACTTTCAATTAAGTCAATTTGCTTTGTTAAATGCATTTGACTTTCATTTGATTCAAAAAGTTTTGTTTGACTGTCATATGATTCAATTAGCCTCGTTGAATGCATTTGACAATCATTTGATTCAAAAAGCTTTGTTTGAATTATTTGGACTTTTACTTGATTCAATTAGCTTTTTTCAAAGCATTTGACTTTCATATGATTTAATTAGCTTTGTTTGAATGTTTTTGACTTTCATTTGATGCAATTAGCTTTGCCTGAATGTGTTTGACTTTTGTTTGATTTAATTATCTTTTTTGAATGCATTTGACTTTCATTTGATTCAGATAGGATTGTTTGAATGTGTTTGACTTTCATTTGATTCAAATAGCTTTGTTTGAATGTGTTTGCCTTCCATTGGATTTAATTAGCTTTGTTTGAATGTGGTTGACTTTTAATTGATTCAATTTGACCTGTTGAATGCATTTGACTTTCATTTGATTCATAAAGATTTGTTTGAATGTGTTTGACTTTCATATGATTCAATTAGTATCGTTGAATGCATTTGACAATCATTTGATTCAAAAAGCTATGTTTGAATTTGTTTGACTTTCACTTGATTCAATTAGCTTTTTTGAAATCATTTGACTTTCTTTTGATTCAAAAAGCTTTGTTTGAATGTGTTTGATTTTCACTTGATTTAATATGCTTTGTTTGAATGTGGTTAACTTTCATTTGATTCAATTAGCTTTGTTTGAATGTGGTTGACTTTCATTTGATTCAATTAGGTTTGTTAGAATGCCATTGACTTTCGTTTGATTTAATTAGGTTTGTTAGAATGCCATTGACTTTCATTTGATTCAATTAGCTTTGTTGAATGCATATGACTTTCATTTGATTCAAAAAGCTTTGTTTCAATGTGTTTGACTCTCATTTGATTCAATTAGCATCGTTCAACGCATTTGACAGTCATTTGATTCAAAAAGCTTTGTTTGAATTACCTAGACTTTCACTTGATTCAATTAGCTTTTTTGAATGGATTTAACTTTCATTTGATTTAAAAAGCTTTGTTTAAATGTGTTTCACTTTCACTTGATTTAATTACTTTTTTTAATTGCATTTGACTTTCAGTTGATTCAAAAAGATTTGTTTGAATGTGCTTGACTTTCATATGATTCAATTAACATCGTTGAACGGATTTGACAATCATTTGATTCAAAAAGCTTTGTTTGACTTTCACTTGATTCAAATCGCTATTTTGAATGCATTTGAATTTCATTTGATTGAAAAAGCTTTGTTTGAATGTGTTTGATTTTTATTTGATTAAATTAGCTTTGTTTGAATGTGATTGACTTTCATTTGAATCAATTAGCTTTGTTTAATGCATTTGACTTTCATTTAATTCAAAAAGCTTTGTTTGAATGTGTTTGACTTTAATTTGATTCAAATAGCTTTGTTTGAATGATTTTGACTTTCACTTGATTTAAATACCTTTTTTGAATGCGTTTGACTTTCATCTGATTCAAATAGCATTTCTTGAATGTGTTTGACTTTCATTTGGTTCAAATAGCTTTGTTTAAATGTGTTTGACTTTCATTTGATTCAATTAGCTTTGCTTGAATGTGGTTAACTTTCAATTAAGTCAATTTGCTTTGTTGAATGCATTTGACATTCATTTGATTCAAAAAGTTTTGTTTGACTGTCATATGATTCAATTAGCCTCGTTGAATGCATTTGACAGTCATTTGATTCAAAAAGCTTTGTTTGAATTATTTGGACTTTTACTTGATTCAATTAGCTTTTTTCAAAGCATTTGACTTTCATATGATTTAATTAGCTTTGTTTGAATGTTTTTGACTTTCATTTGATGCAATTAGCTTTGTCTGAATGTGTTTGACTTTTGTTTGATTTAATTATCTTTTTTGAATGCATTTGACTTTCATTTGATTCAGATAGGATTGTTTGAATGTGTTTGACTTTCATTTGATTCAAATAGCTTTGTTTGAATGTGTTTTGCCTTCCATTGGATTTAATTAGCTTTGTTTGAATGTGGTTGACTTTTAATTGATTCAATTTGACCTGTTGAATGCATTTGACTTTCATTTGATTCATAAAGATTTGTTTGAATGTGTTTGACTTTCATATGATTCAATTAGTATCGTTGAATGCATTTGACAATCATTTGATTCAAAAAGCTATGTTTGAATTTGTTTGACTTTCTCTTGATTCAATTAGCTTTTTTGAAATCATTTGACTTTCTTTTGATTCAAAAAGCTTTGTTTGAATGTGTTTGATTTTCACTTGATTTAATATGCTTTGTTTGAATGTGGTTAACTTTCATTTAATTCAATTAGCTTTGTTTGAATGTGGTTGACTTTCATTTGATTCAATTAGGTTTGTTAGAATGCCATTGACTTTCGTTTGATTTAATTAGGTTTGTTAGAATGCCATTGACTTTCAATTGATTCAATTAGCTTTGTTGAATGCAGATGACTTTCATTTGATTCAAAAAGCTTTGTTTGAATGTGTTTGACTCTCATTTGATTCAATTAGCTTCGTTGAACGCATTTGACAGTCATTTGATTCAAAAAGCTTTGTTTGAATTACCTAGACTTTCACTTGATTCAATTAGCTTTTTTGAATGGATTTAACTTTCATTTGATTTAAAAAGCTTTGTTTAAATGTGTTTGACTTTCACTTGATTTAATTACTTTTTTTTAATTGCATTTGACTTTCAGTTGATTCAAAAAGATTTGTTTGAATGTGCTTGACTTTCATATGATTCAATTACCATCGTTGAACGGATTTGACAATCATTTGATTCAAAAAGCTTTGTTTGACTTTCACTTGATTCAAATCGCTATTTTGAATGCATTTGAATTTCATTTGATTGAAAAAGCTTTGTTTGAATGTGTTTGATTTTTATTTGATTAAATTAGCTTTGTTTGAATGTGATTGACTTTCATTTGAATCAATTAGCTTTGTTTAATGCATTTGACTTTCATTTAATTCAAAAAGCTTTGTTTGAATGTGTTTGACTTTTATTTTATTCAAATAGCTTTGTTTGAATGACTTTGACTTTCACTTGATTTAAATACCTTTTTTGAATGCGTTTGACTTTCATCTGATTCAAATAGCATTTCTTGAATGTGTTTGAATTTCATTTGGTTTAAATAGCTTTGTTTAAATGTGTTTGACTTTCATTTGATTCAATTAGCTTTGCTTGAATATGGTTTAACTTTCAATTGAGTCAATTTGCTTTGTTGAATGCATTTGACTTTCATTTAATTCAAAAAGTTTTGTTTGACTGTCATATGACTCAATTAGCCTCGTTGAATGCATTTGACAATCATTTAATTCAAAAAGCTTTGTTTGAATTCTTTGGACTTTTACTTGATTCAATTAGCTTTTTTCAAAGCATTTGACTTTCATATGATTTAATTAGCTTTGTTTGAATGTTTTTGACTTTCATTTGATGCAATTAGCTTTGTCTGAATGTGTTTGAATTTTGTTTGATTTAATTATCTTTTTTTGAATGCATTTGACTTTCATTTGATTCAGATAGCATTGTTTGAATGTGTTTGACTTTCATTTGACTCAAATAGCTTTGTTTGAATGTGTTTGCCTTCCATTGGATTTAATTACCTTTTTTTGAATGTGGTCGAATTTTAATTGATTCAATTTGATCTGTTGAATGCATTTGACTTTCATTTGATTCAAAAAGATTTGTTTGAATGTGTTTGACTTTCATATGATTCAATTAGTATCGTTGAATGCATTTGACAATCATTTGATTCAAAAAGCTATGTTTGAATTTGTTTGACTTTCACTTGATTCAATTAGCTTTTTTGAAATCATTTGACTTTCTTTTGATTCAAAAAGCTTTGTTTGAATGTGTTTGATTTTCACTTGATTTAATATGCTTTGTTTGAATGTGGTTAACTTTCATTTGATTCAATTAGCTTTGTTTGAATGTGGTTGACTTTCATTTGATTCAATTAGGTTTGTTAGAATGCCATTGACTTTCGTTTGATTTAATTAGGTTTGTTAGAATGCCATTGACTTTCATTTGAGTCAATTTGCTTTGTTAAATGCATTTGACTTTCATTTGATTCAAAAAGTTTTGTTTGACTGTCATATGATTCAATTAGCCTCGTTGAATGCAGTTGACAATCATTTGATTCAAAAAGCTTTGTTTGAATTATTTGGACTTTTACTTGATTCAATTAGCTTTTTTCAAAGCATTTGACTTTCATATGATTTAATTAGCTTAGTTTGAATGTTTTTGACTTTCATTTGATGCAATTAGCTTTGCCTGAATGTGTTTGACTTTTGTTTGATTTAATTATCTTTTTTGAATGCATTTGACTTTCATTTGATTCAGATAGGATTGTTTGAATGTGTTTGACTTTCATTTGATTCAAATAGCTTTGTTTGAATGTGTTTGCCTTCCATTGGATTTAATTAGCTTTGTTTGAATGTGGTTGACTTTTAATTGATTCAATTTGACCTGTTGAATGCATTTGACTTTCATTTGATTCATAAAGATTTGTTTGAATGTGTTTGACTTTCATATGATTCACATAGTATTGTTGAATGCATTTGACAATCATTTGATTCAAAAAGCTATGTTTGAATTTGTTTGACTTTCACTTGATTCAATTAGCTTTTTTGAAATCATTTGACTTTCTTTTGATTCAAAAAGCTTTGTTTGAATGTGTTTGATTTTCACTTGATTTAATATGCTTTGTTTGAATGTGGTTAACTTTCATTTGATTCAATTAGCTTTGTTTGAATGTGGTTGACTTTCATTTGATTCAATTAGGTTTGTTAGAATGCCATTGACTTTCGTTTGATTTAATTAGGTTTGTTAGAATGCCATTGACTTTCATTTGATTCAATTAGCTTTGTTGAATGCATATGACTTTCATTTGGTTCAAAAAGCTTTGTTTCAATGTGTTTGACTCTCATTTGATTCAATTAGCATCGTTCAACGCATTTGATAGTCATTTGATTCAAAAAGCTTTGTTTGAATTACCTAGACTTTCACTTGATTCAATTAGCTTTTTTGAATGGATTTAACTTTCATTTGATTTAAAAAGCTTTGTTTAAATGTGTTTGACTTTCACTTGATTTAATTACTTTTTTTTAATTGCATTTGACTTTCAGTTGATTCAAAAAGATTTGTTTGAATGTGCTTGACTTTCATATGATTCAATTACCATCGTTGAACGGATTTGACAATCATTTGATTCAAAAAAGCTTTGTTTGACTTTCACTTGATTCAAATCGCTATTTTGAATGCATTTGAATTTCATTTGATTGAAAAAGCTTTGTTTGAATGTGTTTGATTTTTATTTGATTAAATTAGCTTTGTTTGAATGTGATTGACTTTCATTTGAATCAATTAGCTTTGTTTAATGCATTTGACTTTCATTTAATTCAAAAAGCTTTGTTTGAATGTGTTTGACTTTAATTTGATTCAAATAGCTTTGTTTGAATGATTTTGACTTTCACTTGATTTAAATACCTTTTTTGAATGTGTTTGACTTTCATCTGATTCAAATAGCATTTCTTGAATGTGTTTGACTTTCATTTGGTTCAAATAGCTTTGTTTGAATGTGTTTGACTTTCATTTGATTCAATTAGCTTTGCTTGAATATGGTTAACTTTCAATTGAGTCAATTTGCTTTGTTGAATGCATTTGACTTTCATTTGATTCAAAAAGTTTTGTTTGACTGTCATATGATTCAATTAGCATCGTTGAATGCATTTGACAATCATTTGATTCAAAAAGCTTTGTTTGAATTCTTTGGACTTTTACTTGATTCAATTAGCTTTTTTCAAAGCATTTGACTTTCATATGATTTAATTAGCTTTGTTTGAATGTTTTTGACTTTCATTTGATGCAATTAGCTTTGTCTGAATGTGTTTGACTTTTGTTTGATTTAATTATCTTTTTTGAATGCATTTGACTTTCATTTGATTCTGATAGCATTGTTTGAATGTGTTTGACTTTCATTTGATTCAAATAGCTTTGTTTGAATGTGTTTGCCTTCCATTGGATTTAATTAGCTTTGTTTGAATGTGGTTGACTTTTAATTCATTTAATTTGACCTGTTGAATGCATTTGACTTTCATTTGATTCAAAAAGATTTGTTTGAATGTGTTTGACTTTCATATGATTCAATTAGTATCGTTGAATGCATTTGACAATCATTTGATTCAAAAAGCTATGTTTTGAATTTGTTTGACTTTCACTTGATTCAATTAGCTTTTTTTGAAATCATTTGACTTTCTTTTGATTCAAAAAGCTTTGTTTGAATGTGTTTGATTTTCACTTGATTTAATATGCTTTGTTTGAATGTGGTTAACTTTCATTTGATTCAATTAGCTTTGTTTGAATTTGGTTGACTTTCATTTTATTCAATTAGGTTAGTTAGAATGTCATTGACTTTCGTTTGATTTAATTAGGTTTTGTTAGAATGCCATTGACTTTCATTTGATTCAATTAGCTTTGTTGAATGCAGATGACTTTCATTTGATTCAAAAAGCTTTGTTTGAATGTGTTTGACTCTCATTTGATTCAATTAGCATTGTTGAACGCATTTGACAGTCATTTGATTCAAAAAGCTTTGTTTGAATTACCTAGACTTTCACTTGATTCAATTAGCTTTTTTGAATGGATTTAACTTTCATTTGATTTAAAAAGCTTTGTTTAAATGTGTTTGACTTTCACTTGATTTAATTACTTTTTTTTAATTGCATTTGACTTTCAGTTGATTCAAAAAGATTTGTTTGAATGTGCTTGACTTTCATATGATTCAATTACAATCGTTGAACGGATTTGACAATCATTTGATTCAAAAAGCTTTGTTTGACTTTCACTTGATTCAAATCGCTATTTTGAATGCATTTGAATTTCATTTGATTGAAAAAAGCTTTGTTTGAATGTGTTTGATTTTTATTTGATTAAATTAGCTTTGTTTGAATGTGATTGACTTTCATTTGAATCAATTAGCTTTGTTTAATGCATTTGACATTCATTTAATTCAAAAAGCTTTGTTTGAATGTGTTTGACTTTAATTTGATTCAAAATAGCTTTGTTTGAATGATTTTGACTTTCACTTGATTTAAATACCTTTTTTGAATGCGTTTGACTTTCATTGATTCAAATAGCATTTCTTGAATGTGTTTGACTTTCATTTGGTTCAAATAGCTTTTGTTTAAATGTGTTTGACTTTCATTTGATTCAATTAGCTTTGCTTGAATATGGGTTAACTTTCAATTGAGTCAATTTGCTTTGTTGAATGCATTTGACTTTCATTTGATTCAAAAAGTTTTGTTTGACTGTCATATGATTCAATTAG